>NW_017731596.1:1202442-1214403 GCF_001890085.2 Hipposideros armiger
CCGCGCGCCCGGCCGGGTCCCGCGCGTGGCGCGGCGGCAGCGGCGGCGGCGGGCGGCCGGCTCTTCCGACGGCGCCGGGGCAGGTGGGACGCGCCGGTGCCCGGGTCCCCGGAAAATGCGTGGTCGGGGACGCCTGGAGAGGAACAGGCACCCCGAAATGGGCGAGGGTCAGGGGAGCAGAACTCGGGGGCCTGATCCGGGGCACCGAGTGGGAGGTGTTCTGTTCTTGTTTGGAGTGGAAATCGGGGTTGAGTGAGAGCCCGCGCGTGGCTGGAAGTGGAGCCCAGGCGTGGGCTTGGGCGTCACTGCCCGCGTGGCCCTTCGGCGCGTGGAGCGGCCCCCCGACGGCGCCCGGGCCGCGCGCTCCCGAGCCCGCTGCGTCTGTGCGCGTCCCCCTCGCTGTCTGTCTGTGTGTCTTCGCCTCCTGACGCCTCGGCCTGCCGCTCTTACGTTTATATACTTACAGCGTTCTGCCTTCATTGGAAAAGTTACCACGTTTAAAACTGGAGCTTGTCATTTTTTTTTAAATCAGCTGGCCTTCTTGCTTTTTGTTTAACATCGATCTACCACTTACCGCTGTTATATATTGCATAGACGTTTTACAAAAGGGACTGCATAGAGTTCTCATTAATATTTTTAAGCACAAAGACTTAGGTGTTATCATCACTAGCAGACTAAACTGCCCAATAAACTGGATAAACCATTTTAATGCAGAGGTGAATTTAATGCAGCTTTTCGTTGCTATAACAATTTGGTTTACCTTCAAAAGAACATATTCATATGTGCCACAGATTTCGCAGTCCTCATGTTTTTGTAGCTTCTGTAGTGCAGAAAACTTTCAATGTGAGTAAAAAAAAACAACCACCACCCATTTTATTCTTCCCAGGGTAACATAACATAGGGCGTAGAGTTTATTTACCACTGACTATTTTTGAGTATTTTAATTCTCTTCAAGTAGTTCAGAGCCCTTGAACGGCCTCAGCTCCCCATCACCTTATCACCAGGAGAACTGTCACATTCCTGGGTTTAACCCTTGCACAGCTGCATCAGCTTGTGCGGGCTCCTTCATCAGTGGGAAGACAGGCAATAGAAATGATATAAAAACCCAACCAGATAAGTTAATTCACTGTGTGTCAAGTAATGAATGAACTGATCGTACCATTGAAATTACAATCGTTGCGGAAACAGGGTGAGCTATGCAAACTTGTGGTTAATAAGTAAAGCTTTGTAATTCTAAAGAATGGCTTTATGAGAGCTGCAAACATCACAAATGCTGCTTGCGGTTGGGTAGCCCTAGCTTCAATTTAAGTCAAGGACTTTTGGAAATTACCCTAGACTGGTCAATGAGGATTATTATATCTTTTGAGTTATTACAGTTAAAATTTCAATTTCTTCTCTGTTCTAACACTTGATAATTATTTCATATTAGTTTTAAAATTCAGGGTAGAATTATGGCACATAAATTTATATCTATCTATTATTTCATGATGAGTCCTTGATGATTTAACCTGAAATCCTTTCTTTAGCCAAACTTTTGGAAATTAGTATTTAACATTGAATGGATTATGCAATGGGGCTGCTTGTACATGTGTACATAAATATTCCCCACCCCCCCATACACACTTCTCATGTTTTGTTTCAGTATTAAAGAAAAATCTTGTTGAATTTCTAATCTCATAAAAGCAGATATTTTATTCGTGGTAAGGGCTAAGGTCCCAGTGGAATGCCAGTTATAAAAGTAAGAAGTAAAGCATCCCTAGAAGATGTCAATATTGATTTTTAACTTACACACTATTCTAAAATGTTATATGTGCTGCCTAAATGGAATATATCATATCTCATATTGTAATAGAACACTTTCAACATTTTTTCCCCTAAAGTTAATATTGGCTCTGTTTTTTTTTCTTGTTAGCTATCCTTAAGCAACAAAAAATAATAAAAGGGGGGATTTATTTCTTCACGAGACAGAGGAGCTAATGTTTCTAAAGTCTTTTCCTGTTTCCCAGTGGAAAATGATAGCAGGTCAGCATCAGTCATATGATATGGAGTGGTGGGGGGACATTGTCATGTTGAATAAATATCGGTGCCGCCAGCTATTTCGTAGACCTCTATTCAGGAGGTGTTGACATAGAGACACCTACACATTTCTAATGAGACTGTTGGAGTCTGCAAAGCCAGATGTGGTCAGGGTAGCTTAAATCAGAAGTAAGTCATTGCGAGCAGGATCCCAGCTTTTTCATGCTTTGAGTCAGTTTTCAGTTTAAGTTGGGAGTTGATCTGTCTAAATGCACCTTTGTCGACTCCTGGTTTCATCACCCTTTGATTCTCAGGCAAGCTTTTCTGTTCAGGAGAATGCTAGGGGGGTCCGATTTTCTCTCCCCAATGTGTAAGGATGTTTGGGCATTCCTGGGGAGTGTGATCCTTCAAAATACAGCTTTTGTTTATGATCTACACCTTGAACTTGAAACTGTGAAACCCTTTGGAGTAGCATTTGTGAGAAAAACAAGCTGGCACAAAGGAGGTATTCAAATATTTTGGACACAAGCTCAGATAATTTTGACCCCTCGTGGTGTCAGGGTGAGTTGGAGATTTTGGGGGACTTTGAAAGTCACTGCAGTGATTGGTGGTGCTGACACAGGAGGTCTGTATTGATGTTCATGATGACATTCTTGTTGGTCCTACTTTGCACCCTCAGTTGGCTTATTAGCAGTTAGTTAATTGTACATTATGTGCTGTCAATATACACTTTCTCACTTTCAGTGATTCAAAGCAGTTATTCTGTAGATAAACAGGAATTTCCCATGGCTGGACTATCACCTGAACCAGTTTTTCAGAATAGCCAGGGGGAAATTCCTCCCCCCTTTAATGTTACCTTTCATTTTAAACATTTTAGTATTTAAAAGAGAGAGGATTGAATAGTTTGTGTTTGTAACATTGCAAATCTAGTGAAGGTGGTGAAGGCTGGTGATCTAAAATTACTTTCCTAAATTTAAGTGTAAGTAAGCTGTAGACAACACCAAGAAATTAAAGGGTGCGTCTAAAAATGGATCACTGGGTCTAAGTTTTAGATTTAAACTAACTTTTAAGTTCTTCTATTTTTACAGTGACATGTCATAATCTGGAAGACCCTGATTGTGTATGAGAAACAGTAATTTAACAATGAAAGTGAGGGGTCCGGTTACCTTGATTTGATGCGTGTTCACAAGTGTATGCAAAGGAAGTTTGGTTGTGTGACTTTTTCCTGTTTGACAATGGCAGTGTGTGAAGACTGTGGAATAGCCTTCAAGTGCGTAAAGTAGGCCTTTTGAATGAATTTGTCTCTTTTTAAATTATAAGCATAAAGAGCTAGAAGTGAGACCTGAGCTAGGACAAATGGGTAGCATGTCTAAAGGTTTTTAAAACCTGGATCTAGAGCTGTCTTTTTAAAAAACATACCCTATAATTTGGAATTGTGGGAATGAGATTTTTCACTCATGCTGGTATCTCGTATGGACTCCTTTTAGGAATAGTAATATTATTCCAGTAATGAGTCCTCCTGTAAAGCACACTTTAGGGGGAGAAAAACATCCCTCCAGCAAATAGGAAAGCAAACAGGTACATCTACTGTGATTTTTTTTTTTAAACAGGAAACCGTTATTTTCACTTGATTAAGGGTTGGTCCTGGCAGAGGTCCCAAATCTTTTTTTAAAAGTGGAGAAGTGTGTTGGCATCTCAGTTTGAGTGCAGGGGCGCAGAGGGGCTTAATAATGTAAAGTTGCAAAGAGGAAGAAAGGCTCAATTGGAGTGTGCCTGGTTTTTCTGCGCTGGGGACAGGGAGGCATTTGAGCCACCTTGAGGAAGTACTTGTAGGTGTGCAGGTACACGCTGGCTGCATTGTGGGCCTGGATTAGTGGGTGGGGGCCATCTTTCTGTCTGACCTACAGGGGACAGCAGGCTCTGTATTCTCTGCAACTGTAGGACAAGACCAAAATCTTACTGTCTGTTAACTGCCTGTTGTCTTCATGTAATAAGTCGGTTCGAATTGAGGCTGGGACAGGTGCTGTCCTTCCTGTGTGCGCTGATGCTTGGGACTCTGCTCCACGCTGGAGTGAACTGGGATCAGGCTTCTGAGAAGATATTGAAAGGAGCTGCTGTGAGGAGCTTGGCGGGAGAGCGAAGGGATGGCCACGGCCCCGCGTAGGCAGGTAAAACTGTGGACCCCAAGAGTGAATAAGGGACATATCAGGATTCTCACACTGACATCCATAGATCTAAGCAGAGTGTAAGTGATCACTGAAGTAGTAAAATGAAATGTTTGGAAATACAAACCACTCACACATGCAATCTCAACATAAGCCTTTTAAATGAAATGTATTAGAAAGAGGAGGTTTCCTTTATTAGGAAACGAGGTTAAAAACGTGTTGAAAAGAAACCAAGGGCTGGCTGAGAAATATGCTAAGAAGATCTTACACGTTGAATGGATTCTCATTCAAATTATAGCCCACCTCACAAAGCTGATGATATGAGCCTGCTGCTGTATATTTACAGTTCTGGGGCTGTAACTGTGCAACATTTAAACTCGTCCTGGGCAAGGCTGGCTCTTCTTGTGCGAGAGACAGCAGCAGCAAGACGACAGAATAAGCAAAAGGAGAGGAAAGATTTGCTTCTTCAGTATTGAGAAGTACTTCCTAGTCTGTTTGACCCTGGCAGTAAAATTACTTCAGGACAGAGCGCTAAAATAAAAATAATGACAACGGAGATCATTTCCAGGAAACGCTGCAAGTCCTTTCTGGTGAAGGGATTTCAGTCAGCACATTGCCAGTGTGTACTCCGTGTTCTGAAACCCCACCAAAAGCCCCTGCTGTGGAAGCAGAGAGAGATGATTGATTGCTGCGTGAGGTAGCGCTTGAGAGCATTTTATAGCTGAAGTCGTGTCAGTCCTTATAATCCCATCTCGTGACGAAGCTTGATTTATTTTTGCAGTTTCTAAGACTTGTACATTCATACAGGTAATTAAACAGAACATCCCACAAGCATAATTTCTCCTAAGTATTCCATACCCAAATTGCAAAACCAGAGGTAAGTCAATAAAATTATCCCAGAAGTATGTAGAACCCACAGCATACTGGCTACCACTAGGCAGAGAAGCATTTTGTTTGTGAGCATATTAAGATTGCATTTGTAACTCCATTTAGCATCAATATAATTTTTTTCTTTGCAAAACGTAAGCATTAAATCATATTACATTTTTTCTTTATTAATTGTAAGCAACCTGGAAACACATTTCTCAATCAAAATTGATTGATCGCCTATTCAGTGAGAGCACTGTCCTGAGAGAGAGATGGGGAACATGGATTAATCAGGAACTATTAAGACCCTGGACGTATCTACTAGAGATTTGAAAAACAGCTGCAAATTTAATGGGAAAAGTCAGAACATTCCCGTGTGGAGCGTGCCTGGCCACCTGTCTGGTGCCAGCAGTTAGTGGCCTGCCCAAATTATCCTCTATTCCACTAGTTGTTTTGACAACTTTAAACAAAACGACAGTCCTTTTCACTCCAAAGAGCTAATAGCGTTCACTCTGAGTGCAGAGTCCTTGGGATAAATACCACAGGGGGAGATTAATGCAGGGCAGGTGGCGTGCCTGGGAACTCAGAGCAGGCAGAGATTGGTCTGTGGTCAGAGTTGACCCAGGTTGTGAAGGTTCAGGACCCTGGTGGAGGAGGGAATTCTGGGTCACAGAAAGGCAAGTTCCAGGAAGAGAGACTAGAACATGCACATGTGTGGGGAATGGCACGTTGCCTTTTCAGTCCGTGCAAGACGCCATGCAAGGCACGGCGGGGAAGCCACCGGTCCTGTCTCCAGGGAGCTGAAATAGGAAGGGGGTGAATACACATGCTGTGAAATCTAGAAAGGGGTTGTATGCGCATGTCATGGAATCTAGAAAGGGGGTGAGTGCATATGCTAACAAAAGTGGCACATTCAGTGGTGCCACCTGCTCAGAACAGACCAGTGTGATGGACCTACACTGTACAATGATGCAGACAATGACCCCGAGGGGCTTCTGTATCAAGTGCTCTGTTGGGGGCCATCAAAGAGGCCTACCCATGCAGCACACTGGGCTTGCTGTACGACCACTGTTGGGCAAGCTTGTTATCCCATCACACAGGCCCATTCCCTTAGGGACTCACGAGAGAGCTTCGCTTTTAGTCCGAACATCAGGAGTGAGTGAGCATCTGGTCGCATGTCAACCCACAGAGGCCTGTGTGTGCCCCGGCGCCTGTGTCAGGCCACCACATTCTTAGCTCCTGTTTATGTTCTTGCGTCTCTTTAGCCTCATTGTTATTATTTTGCATCTACTTCTGAATTTAAAAAAAAACATTGTTATATTGCGTATATCCTTATAAATCACTTTAAATCCTTTTTTTTGGAACCAGGGAGACTATAAATAAAATAGTCCGTCTCATAAGAATCATACAATCAAAAAATGATCTGAACCATATGACAGGGAGATCAGCAAATGTTCCCCACAGGGTGAGGCACTAAAGCTGCGCCATCCTGTACACAGGCAAGGGTGGGGAGGTCGCACGGAGGGAGGGTCACTAGTTGGGCGCTCAGAGTGTTGGAAGTGTTACCTGGGAGCTGGGCTGCGTGGCGTGGGAGCTGCCCAACCCTTCTGGGTTTTGGAAGGACCAATCTAGACGCCTGTTTCAGTAACCCATGTGTGAAGTTAAAAGGTAGGGAATAAAGTCATCTTGCAAAGGGGAAGGGAGAGCATCATGTTTGGAGGATGTCACTGATGCTGACTTCACGAGACGGCATAGGCATGGGGTACATGTTGCCGCAGGTCATCTTCACTACAGCTCTTTGAAGGAGGGGCCCTATCTGCCCCTATTTTCCAGAATAGCAAAGGGAGGCTTGGGTGTGCTAAGCCTAGAGTTACATAGATAGTAAAAGCCAGAGCAGAATCGGAACCCGGGCTGACTGAGCAGAATCGGAACCCGAGCGGACTGACTCTGAAATCCATGCCTGGGCTCTGCTGTCCAGAGTCCTCCTGGTCATAGCAGAGGAACCACAAGTGACAAGAAGGGAGGAGGGTGACACAAAGGCTGAGCAAAGGAAATAGAATGTGAGCGTCGTGTCTAGTTTTAAGTTTTCTGGTAGCCACCTTAAAAAAGATAAACAGATGAAGTTCATTTTAGTAATCTAATTTATTAACGCATATCCAAAACATTATTTCAAAAGTAATTAATATAAAAATATTGGTGAGATATTTTACATGACTATATTAAGTCTTATATTTTTCAGAGACTATATTAAGTCTTTGAAATCAGTGCGTAGTTTGCACTTAACAGCACCCGTCATCTTGGACTGACCGCATTTCAGGTGCTTAGGAGCCATGTGTGTCTGGCGGCCACCGTGCTGGACAGCCAGGTTTAGACTGTTCAGCATACGAGCAAGAGTGTGGATTTTATAGAATTAGTAGCCGCGAAGTCTGCTATATAGCTTGGTCACAGGAATAGAATTTCTGTGTCTCCACTGGCAATATCACCCAAAATATCACCATGAAACCAGATATGATTGCAGTAAAGAGTTGAAGCTAGCATGCTGTGTTCAATACTAAAGCTGCTGTTTTCAAATTGGAGGGAATATGTGTATATGATTTCCTGATGACTCACTTTGCGCTTTTAAAAGGCAAAATAAAAGCCCTGCTTTCAGACCGAAACTTTGTATGCCTGGTAACAAATAGTGCTGCTTTTGTTGGAATCGTGCCCTGACAACTTCATACATAAACATCTTCCTTGCGTGTTCCCCTTTTAAAGGTAATCCTGGCATCGTGGCACACCTCCGATTCTGCATGTGGACAGTTTCTTGAGAATCACGCAGTTTATCATTTTGAAGGACAGCATTCTTGAGGGGCTAGCCCCCCAGAGAAAGAAAGAATATCAGATGGATTGCTACAGGGTTAGCTGCTAAGAGCGCATCTCCACACAATTTGGAAATGGCAGATGCGTCCCACACGGGCCTTTCCTTTTGCAGGTAACACTGACGTTCACGGCAAAGCCCAATAAAGTCAGTTAATCGCTCATATGCCACTCGTGATGATCATTGTCCTGTGTGGAAAGTGCCACTGAATAACCTGACCCTTTTACCATATGCACATGGTGGAGTTGATTTAATTTAATTTTTATGCAAAGTTAAGAAACCTCACTGTAGATTCTTACTCATTCTTACTTGTTTCTTACTAAGAGTCTTATGTCCCAGAATAAGAAATGTATTTTCAGTTCAGTGCCTGGTTTGTAGCAAACTCCTTGTCTGTGCTTTCTTGTAGATAGTTTGTTTTCATCACCACTAGCGCATGATAAGGGAATTCCACTGTCTTTGTTCTGGTTTATTTTTCCCCTATGGGCAGTGCTTACTGTAGAAAAGCAAAACTGTGTTAAATCAAATATGTGTGGCTTTCTCAACTCAAATTGCCGTATCAAATTTAACAGCTAATTCAGTGCAGTTATTGGCAATCAAACACCGAGGGATAAAGAATACTGTGATTTATTAAAAAAAAACCAAAAACCCAAAACTTCAAAACTAAGGAGCATGGCTGTGTGTTTTAGTCTGTACCATTATACATCTCTGGCTGTAGGCCATCCAGGGACAAACAAAAACGCAAGAGAATTTATTTTGTGCAGGCTCTGCAGGCGCTGCTGCTCGCAAGTTGAATTTTGTAGCCGAGTCCTGTTTTGTGCTCCATGGAGTGTCGGCCACCAGGTGGGATCCTCTCAGAGGTACCTGAGCTTCTACCTGAGCCCTACTGATGCTGTGCGCTGCGTTCTGCCTCCCAATCTCCCACGGGAGAACAAATTTAATTTAAAGTCTAAATTATATTTGAGAAGTCTGAAGCACATTAAGACTTCCTAAATAATTCACTTGGGGTTACGTTCAGTGAACATGTGTAAATATGAGAACGTGAGAGGCAAATGGTCTAAACACAGAAGGAATATGAGACCACATGGATGCGAGCCACATGTGCTGAGAACCTTGGAGGAAAAGCCATGTCATCGCCGGCATCTGAGGCTGGCGTGTGTGGCTCCTCAGGGAATGTTAGCGTCCTTACGATTTGCCACATTGTCGAGGAGGACCTCGGAGACATACTGCTAAACACAGCCTTGTCAACTGTTGGGTGCAGCCCTCAATTGTAGTGCAGTGAAGGTGACAGGAACCCAAAGGGCTGCCTATCCCAGCCCCAAATCTGGATTCCCCTCCAGATACTCCGGTCCGGTGTTTGCGGATATGAAATGGCCAACATGTGCTTTTGGAAACTGCTCTATTTTGTCAAACTAGGATTAACAGTAATGAGAACTGTAGAGGCTTTTCCCCCTTCAGGCTGAACAACTTTCACGCTGTAGGGATGTGTTGGGTGAATTGAGTGACGTGACAGGTACCGCCCTGTAGAGTCCTCTTGTGAAGGAATCTCAGCGTTAGTACTTCCCTCCTCCTCCTGACCTCTGAATTCCCCATCTCCCTCTGCAGGCTTCTGTATCCCCTCTCCCTCCTGCATTGGTCTTATTTCCTGAAGTGTATGGACTGCACAGTTTTGAAATGTCAGTGTCAGTGAAGTTTCACCTGCTGTGGATACACGTGGGGGGCTAAAAGAAACAAGCCAGCGAATCTAATGAAATCAGGCTGCAGATCTGACGTGATTTTGGAATAGCCTGCCCTAGCTTTCTGTCCTGTGTCTGGTTTTCATGGAAATTTGTGTCTGGGAATGAGGGGGAATCAGAGTGGATTTGCTGGAGGCAGGTGCCTGCGTTCTTTGGCTCTGGCAGTTAGGAGTCAGGTCCAGGGACCTCCGTGGAGCAGAGGGAAACAGGCCTTAGGAGCTTCAGTGAGCGCCATGCAACCTTTGTAAGACGGAGGGGATTTTCGCAGACTTCCTGATAGCTGATGATTATAAGTCTGCCCTAGTTTGGGATTTTTAGTACAGAAAACATATTCCACTTACTGTCCGTGCTCTATGAATTCACCCTTTGAGGTCAGCCCAAAATTATTTCTATATTCTCTGATGCTGGTGTATGTAACCTCTGAGATCATGAGTGCAATGATTCTATTTTTTTCTCTGTCAAGGTCATGGCCGGTGCAGGCCAGGAAAAGGTGCAGCGGCATCACGCTGGAAATGCAGGCTCCCTCTCCAAAAGGTTGAGAATACATTTGGGCTCAACCCAGGTGAAAGAAGTGGAAATGAGGCTCAGAATGAGTTACGTTAGCACTGGCGAAGGAAGCAAGATCAAATACGCTTCTTTCGTCTGTGCTCCAAGCAAGTGAAAATAAGACTTGCATATCATACATTTGAGAACGTTACATGCATGCTTCCTTTTTGAAATAAGCAAGATTAGTGATAGACTGAGGCGAGGCAAGGATGGTTTGCTGCATTGGATACTTACTATGGAAATGACAAGATGTCCTGAAAAGTCTTTCCTTCGTAAGCATTGAAAACTAGGTTGCTGTTTTCAGACAAGTGCAGTCATCTGTTTCATTTGTGTCAGAATTATTAGTTCTTTACTTCTTTTTTTATTTTTTGGTTTTGTTTCTTGTGCTCGACACCCATTAGTTTTTAAAACAGGTGGTAACATATGTGAATTGTTGGTTAAAGAGTATAATCAGTGTAGTGTAATTCTTCCAATTTCCAGCTTATAGAAATAATTGTGGGAATATCCTAGGCAGATTGGGATAAACGCAGCCTTAGTATTTACGTATCACCGAAGCACTGACGCCTTGGTGCTAACACAGCAAGAAGTAACAACATTTTGTGATGCAGTTACCCTTGGTTTTAATTAGTATGTTTCAACTTTTTTTCATGACCAACCCCCTAAGTAATCTTTTCAGGTAATTTTTTTCCTAGTTACCCCTCTCACACATGAAAATTTAATACCACAGACATACTGTATATCTGTTTATGTATTTTATATTATACACATATATGTATACTTACATTTAGGTAACTTGGTGCTTTATACATAAACAGAGTAAGCCTTTTTCTCATCCTCCAAGAGCCAATCTTAGCCTCCTTGGAGATGCATGACTTAAATACAAAGTGCTGATGCTTACCTTCGAAGAAATTCTGACTGTTTAAGAGAAAAGATGGCAGATGCCAGGACAAAGTCTTAGAAAGGTTTGAAGGAGGGGAGGAAATCCAAAGTAAGTCAGGATGTGATGCCAGGGCATTATCATTGTGTTCTGATGTTTGTGTAGAGCATGGCCTGAAAACGGACAGGGACAAAGCAACAAGCAATTGAGAGCTCCCTGTGTGTTTCTCAAAGGGTTCCATTAAACATGCAAAATGGCTGACCACACTCTTTCCACAGGAGGAAAGTGGATAGGGAATGTATTAGACTTAGGGTGCACGAGGTTACATGGTCTGCTGAAACACCCAGGTTGCAAACGCAACTCCTCAAGAGAGGGACAGTGAGTGTCTCCTGGTGTGTTTGCCACTGGGAAGGCCGCCTTTGCTTCTGGTCTGGGCGGGACCAGCTCTGGGCTTCTGCAGGCGGCATTTTCCCCATCTTCTTGGCTGTATACATGCAGGTCGTGTGGCTGATTGGGTGCAGCTGGATCACATTGGCTCTAACGTTTCCCCTCCAGTAAAAATGGAAAATGTATTAAAAAATAAACAACCGAAAAAGACACGTCGAGGTTCAACTGAAAATCAATCAGAAGAGAAAAACACTTGGGCCAGTGTCAAGAGAAACAAAACTGCGCCAGCACAAATTTTTATGAAAATGATCACTGAATAGTATTTCCATTAAAAGGCAACTGACTCAGAGATGGAGGGTGAGTGTTCTGTGAGGCAGAGTCTGAGCCGCCCGCCCACGCCCTGGAGCTGACAGGGTCTGCTCAAGCACAGTTACTAGAAGTGACCCAGCGAGACTGAAAATAGGAAAAAGTACTCCAGATTCCTAGGAAGAGACAGAGAGAAAGAGAGAGAGA
>NW_017731596.1:1214413-1224393 GCF_001890085.2 Hipposideros armiger
GAGAGAGAGAGAGAGAGAGAGAGAGAGAGAGAGAGAGAGAGAGAGAGAGAGAGGTGAGCCGTGAATCCAGAGCCATTTGGTAAGCATCTCACATTATGTTTGCGTCTCCATCATCACCAACAGTCCTAGCAAATCCTCTAGTTCTTAAAGTGAGTAATGGTGAGGCAGAGCCCCTTATCTTCTAGGAAAAATCAAATGATAAATCGGGTTACTGTGAGCGCAGAAGACACAAAGATTAAGTTTTATTTTAGATGCTTAACCTCCAGCTCATGGAATACGGAGTGCTAGGATATTGTGAGGGCCAGAAAAAGAATCTTCCTCCCACCCTTTTAAGTTCTTCTGTTTGGCGTAATGATCAAATTAACATGAGACAGATTGACAGGAGAAAATGTTCAAAATTTATTACGGGTGTACACTCACGGGTGCCATGGAAACATGAGACCCGAAGATGCGTTGGTCACCTGAAGTTGACATGCCATTCTGGACTAAGGAGAGGCAGGCAGGGGTCTGGGGTTTCAAAGGGAAAGCAGATAGGTCACAGGTAGGTGAGAAAGAGCAAACATTTGGTAAATAAATTCTTGCTGGGCCACCCAGAGACGTGGGACACACAGGGAAGTTCAACAAGCAGGCTTTGCTAGCGTTCCCGCCGTCTGCCGTTTCGGTTCTATTATGATGCTGAGGTGATGTTCCCTTCCTTTAAGCAGGTTTGTCTGTCTGAATTTCTTTTAGCAGGTAAGGGGTGGTGGTCAAAGGTTCTTTCTGAGTCTTTGTTTCTTAATAACCAGCTTAAAATCAATATCCCCAAAAGCATTTTTTGGGGTGGCAAAACTTTGGTCCCCTTCATATTTTCTGGTAGTAAACATCTTTCTGGAACATGGGAAGGAAATTTGTTTCTATCTGAGGTGGGTGATTCAGGTGGTTATCTTGTCCACTGCCCCGCTGAGCCCCAGAGCCTAGCCTTTCCGTCTTCCCCTCCTGTCACTGTCTGTGCCCCATATTTGGGAGGTAAAAGGCACATTTTCTTCACTTCTTTTAGCCTCTGTTTTCTGCAGTTTAAGAGGTGCTAAACTCCAAGCAAGTAATGTTATTTATGAAAGCTGTCTTTCTTCCTCAGCTTTTTCCCTCTTCTTCTTTTCAAATTGCCTCTTTTTAATTTCTTACAGAGAGACGTTAGTTTGAGTCCATGGTGATCCAATCAGAACTCTGAAAACCAAGTAGGAGAATTGACCAAGTGCTATGTCACAGTCACATGAAGCACAGATTTGGAAGTTTATGAATGCTTGCCCTTAAAAATCACTAAAAATACCTCTTCAAACTATGACTGTTCTCAAAGTCGATGCCATAGAAGTAAAATCACATTGTTATTTATTTATTTATTTTTGATAATAGGGTCATATTAGATGACATACCACAATGTCTGCCTAAATATTTATATTACATTTATTTCTATTGCAAGCTATGTATTTGATCTTCCACAGTGACAGTCGACAGTTATTTTGCTCTGCCCTTTCTGGGAAATTTCCTTTGAACTTAATAATTGGGACTGTTGACTACGAAACAGTCTAAGAATTCAGAAAACATTGATGATCTTGACCAACTAGGGTCAATGGTGACATTAACTTCACGTCTGTACCCAGAAAAAGTATATGTCAAATATCGTTTAGTTTCCTGGGCCATTTCAGAGTTGTGTCACTGCTTAGCTCAATTTTATTTAATATGATTTTTTGTGTGGCATTTCCTCCTCTGCAAATCTCTTAGTACTTGTAAGCTACTACATGTATTACATATATCCATCTAATCTATTACAAAAATTACATATATACAAGGTGTGATAAAAAAATACAGTGAATGTTTGAATAAAAAATTATTACAGTAAGAGACACATTGCTATTAATCCCTCTCAAAATATTCCCCCTTGCTTTGAACATACTTATCCCATTGTTCTTGCCACTTTCTGAAGCAGTTCTGGAAGTACTTTTTTGTGAGTGTCTTTGGTTGTGCTGTCCTAGCTGCCTCAGTGTCCTGATTCGATTGGAAACAGTTACCTTTTATGGTCATTTTTACTTTCAGGAAGAGCCAGAGGTCACACAGTGCCAGATCATGGTCATTGCAGTATCGCCATAAACTACTTTTAACATTTTGTGTGTTTCTTTAGTACTTTTTTGCAGTTTGAAACAAAATTTCGTGTGTTGTTCATGATCCATGATTTACGGTACACTTCAAAACATACCTTCTCTCAGCTGTAGCTCACACCCAACTGACTGCACTAAACAAGTTGAAACTTGTCACACACTGTTACTAAGCTTTGATGCGCTGCTTCCCATATTGAAGTTCCCACCCTTTCCATTGGATGGCACTCAGCAGCAGTGTTCACTGTATTTTTTTTTATCACATCTCATACTTATAATCTATTACATAGATTACAGTGTTTAGAATAATTCTGTAAATGTTGTGATAACTTCATCATCAGAGCCTAGAACTCAGAATAAGTTTTCTCTCCCTTAGACCACTTAAGACATTCAGAGAAATCTGAGGAGAGCCCTAGTCATAATGGATTTTACTCTACAGCTAATTACTCAGGTAGGAAAAGACCATGTTACATGCTGATAGCCTATAGGCCACAGCACCTGCAGTCAGTGTATGGGAAGGCTCTAGGGTGCTAAGCAGCCATAACCTAAATAGAAGCTTTCCTAAGACATGAGGGGCCTAAGAAAAGTGCCTTCATTCTTGGAAGATTCAAATCCCTTTTAAGAAATGTGACTTTTCAAAGCAAAGATGCCTTTCCATCTTGTTGTAGTGTGTTGTAATAATTAGGAGCTTCTTTTGAAGGGATTCTTCTACTCAGCAAGAACACTGTCACGTTGATGTGCAGACCGAATGCCACCCTAATAAATGGAACCCCATTTTTCACTGGAGCCAGGAGCCAGTCAAGCCCTGCTTTCCTTCATTCCTCTCTTTCTGGCGTGGCCTCGATTCAGGTTGGCATCTGACTCCTTATGGACCCAGGGGTGCCACCTGGGGAGAGGAGAGACCCTTCTAGGGAGGATGGTCGAGCCCACTAACATTTGTTCAACGAGTGGGATAGAGAGGGAAGTGGGTGAGCAGCGGGACATGCCAGTCCCTTGGGACCTTGGCTTTCCCTAGCTCTGGTAGTGGGTGGTTTCTGTGGGCACTCAGCTGTGAGTCACCTCCTGCAGGGGACAGAAAGTTTGTTACCCTGCCCTATGCCACCAGTCAACGTACCCTTCAAGCCTTTTATTTTTCTTATATTTACTTGAAATCTATCTGAACACATGGAGTTCACATAAACACACAATTGAATTAATCTCTGCATTGACCAACCATGGTGCTGGGAAGATTTTCAAATGATCTTGCTAGCACTGAAGATGACAACGCATAGGTGCAGACGGATACATTTGTCAGCAAAAGGTCGCTGCCACCAATCCAGTGCCATAGGAGCCCCAACATGGGTGTGGAAAAGGGAGAGACTTTATTCAGGTGAACAGGTGAGCAAACCTGGGAAACACAGCCTCAGGAGGAAATGGAAAGTGTACTTCCCTGAGACAAAGGAGAAGCCTGCTAACATAGAGAAAGTGCCTGTCCTGGTCCCTGCTTGCTCTGTTTTTATGCAAATGAAGAATCCAGATCAGCACAGTTTGATTGGTCCAAATAACACTCCTCTGATTGGTTGGAATTGCATGTTGTGATTGGTTGTTATGGAGTTGCTCTGATTGGTAAGTAAAGATGCAAATGAGGATATAGCTGTGCAGCTCTGATTGGATAGGGCAGGTCTCAGCCCATTAGCCTAAATACGATTCCAGGAACCCCTTTATAAGGTTTGACTCAGATGGCAGGAAAGCAGTGCAGGAGTCTGGGCAGCTTAATCTGTGGCTTTTCCCTGAAATGCAGCGTATGTCACAGGCCCCCTGTAAACAACAGCGGCTAGACTCATTATAAATTTGGGCCCAGTTAACTGGAAGGAGTCCTTTTTGGCAGGTATTTTCCTTCTTGGAGTCAACATGTGAATGGTTGAATTGAAGCTTCTTTTGACCTTTTGAGTGTTGTTGTGATTTGGGGTATTTCAGGAGATGACTGAATTGAATGGGTTCTTATGTTCTTCAGAATACCTGAGTTGCTGGGTGTAGTCTGAAGACCTCTTCTTCCATAAGAAACCATTTTGCCTCTTAAATGAAAGGACCAGAGTCTACCGTGTTCTTGGCTTTGGCACGTGTCAAGGTTAGAAGAAGGAAGAATTGCATCCTCACTGTGTCCCCCTGCAGACGTGTGCCTCCACTGGTTAGAGGTGAAATTCATGAAATGCATGCAGGCTCAGTGGGATATCCAGGAAGACGTTTTTGTTCCCCCACTTCAGGTTTTAGTCCTGTGACTACCAATTAAACCATCCTATAAATCCTCCATGATAGGTAGTAAAACCTAATGTTAGATTTTCTGCTTGCTCCAGGGTCCTGATTGCTACTAGCTGGCAAGAGGCTGGACCTGGGAAGCAGATGGTTCATGCTATGCCATATGTTAAAGCCTTTTAGTTACATATTTGGGGTTTGGTCTTAATTCCCTGACTGCTTTTATCTTAAATTTCAAAAACTTCTGAAGATACGAGGTGTGATCAAACAATACAGTGGATATTTAAATAAAAAATTTATTACAGTAAAAGACACATTGCCATTAATCCCCCTCAAAATACTTCCCCTTGCTTCGAACACACTTATCCCATCATTCTTGCCACTTTCTGAAGCAGTTCTGGAAGTCCTCTTTCGTGAGTGTCTTTAGTTGTGCTGTCATGGCTGCTTCAATGTCCTGAATCATTTTGACTTTGGGGAGGAGCCAGAAGTCGCACGGTGTCAGATCCGGTGAATAATGTGGATGAGGACACACCATAATGTTTTTATTTGACAGAAATTGCCATACACCAGAATCGATGTGTGACACGGAGCAGTCATGATGGACGATGATTTATGATACACTTTAAAACACACCTCTCAACCGTAGTTTACTCATGACTGCACCGAACAAGTGGAAACTTGTCACACACTGTTACTAAGGTTCAATGAGCTGCTTCCTGTATAGACGATCTCTGCCTGTCCCTTGGATGACATGCAGCAGCAGCATTCACCATATTTTGTGATCACAATGAAAAGGCTCCATGTCACACATCGCTTCTGGTACGACAATTTCTGTCAAATAAAAACTTTATGGTGTGTCCTCATCCACCTTATTCAGCGGGTCTGACACTGTGCCACTTCTGGCTCTTCTCCAAAGTCAAAATGATTCAGGACATCGAGGCAGCCATGACAGCGCAACTAAAGACACTCACGAAAGAGGACTTCCAGAACTGCTTCAGAAAGTGGCAAGAACGATGGGATAAGTGTGTTTGAAGTGACAGGGAGTATTTTGAGGGGGATTAATGGCAATGTGTCTTTTACTGTAATTTTTTTTTTAATTTAAACATTCACCGTATGTTTTGATCATACTTTGTAGCTATTTAAAACTCTCCCGCTTACATGGTTCTTTTTTAGAGGATAAGTTTGATGCAAAGAATAGGGAGGCGCGCTGAGACTGGAGTGCGTACCAGGATGGGTAAGGTGTAGGACGAAAGCCACGGCACCTCTGCCGTCTTTGCTGAGCACACGAGGGGCTGCACCCTCCTGGAGTTTCATACTCTGTGATCTATAACTCAACCCCTTCCTCATGTTGGAAGCTCCTTAGGAAAACGCACCCATGTTCTGACTGTCGGTTAGAATCAGTTCTTCCTTCGTCTCTCCTCTTCTGTGCCCCAGTACCTTCCACCAGTGGTGCTGACTGGTTTAGCAGGGCGGGAACGTAGGGCATTGGGCAGTGTGCTCGTGACTCCCTCCTTGTCTTTCTCGCAGTCACAGATCCAGTGGCTGGGTTTCCGATATCATTACAATAATAACAGCTCCCTTCTCACCCCATAGACACTTGTGAAGGTGAGTTCAGGAGGTCAGTGGGTGTAACAGAGTTAGAAGGACATTCTGGGTTTGCGGCAGCCCAACTTCGTTACCTACAAAGGAGAGCTGAAACCCATGGGAAAGTAGTGCTTTCACCCTGGAGACTTGGCAGGAAGAATGTGCCCTGAAAAACTGCTGGTGAGAGTTTGGGTGTGTCTGTGTGCATGGGTTTATTGGTTGGAGCATGGGTGGGACGTGAGCTGAAATCTATACAAACAGTGTTAAAATGCTTAAAACTTACAAGTGACGTGTGAGCATTTTTGAACTTTAGAGGGTAGTATATATAATACTTTGCTCATTGTGGAAATATTAGAACATACAGATAAGCAAAAATATTTAAATCTTTCCACACTTAGACATTATGGCTGTCGACAATGATGATGCATTTGATTCCAGAATAGTGGCAATTCTTTTATATACATTTTCCCTCCAAATTGGATTATAGTATTTATATATTTTAAAAATCTGTTTTGTAACTGAATATGACACTGTAAGTATTTGTCCATGTCAATAAATATGCTTCATGAAATATCTTTTTTCCTGCCACATTATTTTAAGGCTGTATAGGATTCCATGGTATGGCCTTATCATGATCCATTTAATCAGTCCTCTCTGTTGAATATTTAGGCTGTTTCCAGTTTTCTTTATTATAAACCAAGAGTTCCCCATCCTGGCTACAGAACACAGATGCCCAGGCCCCATCACAAACAAATAAATTCAGGTTTTCTTCGGGGTGAGGCCCAGGAATCAGTATTCTCACGTGCTTTTAGGATTGACGATCACTGTTGCAAACTACGCTGCAGAGTTGACCAAAGACTAGGATACATTCCTGGAGGGGGATTGTGGGATCAAGGGTGTGTGTCTTTTGTCTTTGGAAATATGCTGCCAAGTTACCATTCAGAGTGTTTTTTTTTGTTTTTGTCTTTTTAACTAATGGTGAAAGTTGAAAAAATTTGCATGTAGATTTGGGGAAGAGGTGTGTACACCACCAAATAACTATACTGAGCTGTTTGGCTTTTGCTTCGGTTTTTTCGTATTGTAAATAAACAGAGGAGCATGCTTCTAAATAATGAAGAGGGGTGTACATGGTGTCTCCTCCTTCCCACAGTGTGGGCAGATGCCACAGCCCAGACGATGAGCATGTGACCAAGCTTTAAGCGTTCTCTAGACTCCTGACTCATCCTCAGAAATCTGCTACACATTCTTGATTCACTCTCAAGGTCCCCTACATATTTCATCACCTTTCTGCTATAATTTTTATTTTTCTCAAGAGTCAAATAGTATTTCTGGGCTCATAATGAAAAATACTCGTCCTCTTAGCCGTCCTTGTCACTTACCTCCCTGTTTTTAAGTTGTGGGCTCATGGTGCTCCTTCATGAGTTTCCAGTATGGACACTGCCAGTTTCTGATTCAGGAAGACGAGAAGTTAGCTCAAGTCCCTTCTTTCCACCTCCTGTTTCTCCATCCTTCCAATGTAGTTGAACAATGTCGATTAAATTAGGGTTCCCTTCTAACATTATTGCCACTATGTCAATGTTATGTAGAGGTGAGCCATGTGGTGTGCAGGGATCACATTTTGATTTTTCCCAGACTTTGTAGCTGGGACTTGAGTGTTGCCTTACTTTTTCTCGGGACTTATCAATAAGATTCCCACCCCCACCTCCCCAGCCCTCCACCCCAGGACTGGCATCTCCTCTTCGGTGATCCAGGTTTTGGGAGGAGGGAAGAGAAAGACCCTTGCGAGTCCTGTGCTCTCAGGCTCCGGCTGAACCGGCTGCTTCCAGGCACGCTGTTGACCTGCCATCTTTGTCCATTGGCCCCCTCGGGCGCTCTTGTGCTGGACTCCCTGTCTTGGCATCATCCCATCTGCCTCAGTCTTGGTCTCAGGTTGGAGATTTGCCTGGACGTTCAGTTCTCATTGAACATCATTTCCCTCATGATTTGGAAAGCGATGCTTCATTGACTTCTAGCTCTTACTCTTGTGGAGAAGCTGAATGCATCCTGGCTCCCCTTCCATCTCTCCAAACACGTTTCAGGTTTTTTATTCCTGGTGTCCTGAAAGTTCACAGTGATGTGCCTTAGTGAGGGTCGTCTTACTTTTATTGTGTTGGGTGCTCAGTGGACTCCTTCTGTCTGGAGGTTCATGCTCTTCATTTGAGGAATGTTTTCCTGTATTCTTTCTTGGATAATTTTCCCTTTTGTTTTCTTCTTCTTTTTTAATGTGCTCTGTTCTTAGAATTCTTATTAAGTTAAATCTCTGACTTTTTTTCTTTTAGTTTTTTTTAATGGATGCAGTGTCTGCTCTTATCTCTAGGATCTTAATGATAGTTTTTCTTGAGATTTTTAATTTTCATTTTTTTTGCTTCTTGACATCTCTTTTTGCTTTAAGTTTTTTGTTGTTGTTCTTGCTTTTTTTTGTGTTGATTTTTGGTCCTTGTCTCTCAGTTTGGAAGTTTTCCTCATGTCTGGTAGTCCTTGGATGTTTTTTATATTTAGAACGACTCATCAGGTTCTGACCATGTGCCCAGGAGCTATTGGCTGGAGTGTGTGCCATGACAGGCGTGAGTCCTCACCGTGGCATTGGGGAAAACACAGGGCCATCCCTACAGCTTTCTTTGGGGCTGGTCAGCATCTCCAGGGAAGACCCCTGTAGTCCTGGGGCATGGGAGGGCAGTGGAGTGAGGGTGGGTTGTTAAAGCTGGGATGCAGTATTCTGAGAGTCAAGCAGAGAGAAGGTCCTGCGGGAGGGTGTCTGACCCTTCATTTAGTTCTCCTTTTCGGTGCAGTGTCTCATCCCCAAACTGCATGGCCTGGGATCCCCAATATCTCTGGAGAGGGGACCTCTGATTACCTGCCAAGGCACAGATCAACTAGCTTCAGGGGGCCAGAGGGGGACGAGGTGGGGGCCGCTTGCATTGGTGCTTACACCAGCGTGTGTGCACACTCACATTTCAGTCCCATCCTTCTCGCCCTTCTGCCCTCAGCCTCCCCGGCACTGGGCTCTCAGATGTTTGAATCCCTCTGGGGTCCATGGTGTGAATTGTCTTTCCTGTAGTGGCTCCTTCTTCCACTGGCGCAGAGGTCCCCTCCATCAGCTGCCACTCACCCATCTGCTTCTCACCTTCCAGACTTTGTGGCTGTCTCCCACAGGCTGTTGTCTGTCCCTCTGGGTTTGTACTCTTTGTGATATTGTTCTAGCGGTAAGCTCATGGGTTCAACCTGCCATTGTAAAATGGGACCTGTTCTGTTTTAGAGATGACGTAAGTTGCAAGTCTTCATAGATAAGGGCTACATTTTACCGCAGACTACAATAGCCGTGAGTGGGAAGGACTAGATCCACGCAAAATGATAACATGATCCCAGTAAAGCCAACATTTCTGGGGTGCTGACTGTGACAGGCATTACCTGTGTTAACTCACTTAATCCTCACAACAACCCAATGGGGAAAGACGCATTATCCCCAACTCACAAAGGAGGACCCCAAGGCTTAGAATCATTGAGCGACTCGAGGGAGAAGTGGCTGAGCTGGACACTGGACTGAGGCTGGCTCATCAGAGGCTGAGACCTGGACCATGACCTGGTCCTGAAGGAGGGCTGGGGGTGTTTCCTGCAGCCTCTCAGAACTCTCCTCCCAGTGTTGGAGCGCCTCAGATTCCACATGGGTTCTTCTCTCTCTCCGAAGATGCCATGAGCCAAGCCCCCTTCCTCAGATCACTCCCTCCCCCACCCCGCCCAGCACTTCCAAAGTTGGCATGTTGCATCCCTTAGCATTTAGACCTCGTTTCTCTGGTATGCCCAGGAGGTTGTGTTCATGGATATAAATATATTGAGAACTCCCCTGGTTTTGAATCTACTCAGTTAACATCTTTGCAGTATTGAATGTCTTGCTTTTATTAGGTGGATTCCAGAAGAAACCTAATGGGCAAGTGGGAACCCCTGTGGGAACACTCACATACTTGTGTAGACACAGACACACACACACACACACACACA
>NW_017731596.1:1225063-1330072 GCF_001890085.2 Hipposideros armiger
GACTCGAACCGCTGTTGCTCAGAGCTCAAACTCTTGAGCGAGCTCTTAACCAACTGAGCCACTCAGCCGGCCCTTATCCTCATTTTAAATTGAGGAGCTGAGAAGCTCATGGATGTTCACCCACTTTCTAAGGGCAACTAAATAGTAGTGCAGGGTCTGTCCCAATATGTGGGCTCTTTCTTCAACACATGACATCTTTCAAAAAACTGAGTCCAAATAAATCGGAAGCCAATTTGGAACACCCAAGTTTTGATCATAGTATGAAATCCTCATGGTTGTTTCTGTAGTTCCGAATCAAGCATTTCTTTATTCAGTCAGGTTCCATTTTCCAGTTTGCAGGTAGGTCATTTTCTTGTGTGAGCTTCAACAGAAAGGCGTACAGACATCACAGTGGCACGCACACAGACCTGAACATGCAGACATGCTTGCGTGCCTTTCTGGAGACTGTGAAGTCTGGGGAGGCAAGGAACTTGAGACACTTTGTACACTGACTAGCAGACAGGGAGAGGCTGGTGGGTCTTCACCTGTGCCTTCATTTACAATAGAATAGATCGTCTTGAGCAGGACCCGCTTTGGATGCCAGATCTGCCTCCCGTTGCACAGCATTCCACACTACGTTTTCCCTCGGTGGCTTTGTTTCCCTCCTCATTTCAAGTCTCTTATAACTTTAAGAGTCCATGATTCTTGTATGTAAATTATAATGGGTGTTTGCCTCTTTCCTTTTTGATTGCTTGAATAAGCATGTTGTTTGTTCTGAGTAGGGAGATAGCCAGACAGTGTCCACCCATCTCTTAGAACATGGGGTCCAGGTAGAACTCTTTTTCCCTTTGGGCTGTGGGATGGAAGAGGAGCTCTCTGGATGAGATCTTGAAGAATTGCAGCCGTGCGCCAAGGTCGGAGATGACATAGTAGATGGGTTTACAGGAGCCAAAGCACATTCCTCTTTCGATAATCCCCTTCAAAATGAAAACAAGGTTCCCTCAAGTTTTTATATTTCCAGCTTTCATCTGCTTCTCACCCACAGGTGCTTCATCCTTGGCTTGAGCAAATACCTTCAGGGAAAAGGAACCAGATGTCTGTCTGTTTTTTTTTTTTAATTTTTAGCTAAGGAGCCCTTTGTTCAAATAAAATTGTACATAAAAGTCCAATAAGTAAACCCACCCCAAAAGAGTGGGACTGTGTTGGTGAAAGCCAGCCCGCTGTTGCCCGTTCTGCCCCTCCCCACTGTCCCCAGACCTCTGCCATTGGGGACCAGTGTGAAAACTGCTAGCTGGTCTATTCTGTTTCTCCTATGAGAGAATAAACACTTGCAATAGTGTGGAACTAGTGGTTGGCGAAGCTGGGACCCTAACCCAATATCTTACTTTCTGCATCTCATTTCAATCTTCGTCATGCTGGGGTCACCCACGTAAGTGGTGATATCCAGAGGTGATCTCTGCCACTGGGACCCCAAACATCTATGGTTCAGCTTTCAACTGTCCGGTCGGCCGTACCTACACACAGAAAGGTTATTGTAAAGTTGTGTTTCATCACATTGTATTTTATGCTCAATAATTGTGCTTTAAAAATGCCACATTGAATTCTTTTATAAGAGTTTTTTGGGTTTTAGAAATGAGAACTTTTTGTCCTTAAAGGAAGAACAGCTTGTGAAATTTCCTCATGATTTTTTTCATTTATTTAATTACTCTATTTGTCTATGTATCTACTGTTTTATCTTTTGCTATTTCAGTGTAGGTGTTTTGTCTGATTTTTAAGAAGTGGTACATTTGTTGTAATCGATGAGCCAATATCTATACCTTATTATTAGCTGAAGTCCACTGTTTACATTAGCGTTCACTCTTTGCATTGTATGTTCTGTGGGTTTTGAGAAATGCATGACATGTATCCGCTATTGCATTAGCACTGGGGGTAGTCTCAGCACTGCAAACACCCCCGTGCTCCTCCGTTCCATCCCTGCCTCCCTCCCTCTCCTCAATCCCATGGCAAACACTGACCTTTTTACCGGCTCCGTAGTTTTGCCTTTATCAGAATATCAGAGAGTTGGAATCAGACAGTATGTAGCCTTTTCAGATTGGCTTCTTTCACTTAGTAACATGCATTTAAGCTTCCTCCATGTCTGTGGTTTGATAGCTCATTTCTTTTTATTGCTGAATAATGTTTCATAGTATGCATGGACCACAGCCTGTTTATTCACTCACCTATGGAAGGATATCTTGGTTGCTTCCAAGTTTTAGCAGTTATCTTCATGATTCTTGTTTCAAAGCTGGAATGGAATTTGTGAGGAAAGGATACTACTACCTCTAGGCAAAACGCTGTCCTATTGTAATCAAAATTATGATTTTGATAATGGGGCATCAATGTGCATCCATGCAGAGGGAGCTGATTATTTTTGACATAATAAGTGTTGCAGACTTAGTATAGGTCTCTATTGTTTAGGTCTTTGTTCAGGTTGTCACCTGAAATCAGGAGTGAAGTGTTTCTGAGCATTTGATCCCAAAGACACTTTGTACAGACATTCTCTTCACTCTGTGTTTTAAAGCCGGACCTCATAGAGTTAGTTCCTGGTGATCTGCACCAGATATTTAGAACCTAGTATAGAAGTTTCTTCTTGGCATTCTTCATGCTCATTTGCTTCTCACTCATAGTCTCAGGGATGGAGAAATCAGTCCTTCATAAACAGCCCTTTCCACTGCAGGGTAACTCTGTCAGCGTACGGTTCCTTAGACCTCAAGTTTTCCCCGTCACCCTGTGTGCTTTCACCTCTTAAAACAGCACAGGGAAGAGGCTGTTTTAATACCTAGTGTGATGCCTGGTTCCTAGAAATCTTACAATGAATATTTATCAAGTAATTTCAAAACTGAACAAATGTATGAATGAGTTTTTGACTGACTTTCATATATTTCTAAAGAGTATTTCCTTAAACTTCTCTTTTGCAGATCAAACACAACCAGTTCTTTTTTTTTTTTTTTTTAGCTGAGCCATCCTGCTACCTGTTGGCAGCTCAGCGGCTGCTCAGCTCGGGCTGGACTCGAACCGCTGTTGCTCANGCGGCTGCTCAGCTCGGGCTGGACTCGAACCGCTGTTGCTCAGAGCTCACACTCTTGAGCGAGCTCTTAACCAACTGAGCCACTCGGCCGGCCCCCACAACCAGTTCTTTTAATTCTATGTCATATCATGTTTTTTAAGAGCTATTATATATTGATTTAATTTTGGCTATATATAGACATATCTATCTATATCTATATCTATCTATCTATATCTATATCTATCTATCTATCTATCTATTTTTTAATCAAAGTTCTTCTTAGAAACTGATGTCCAGAATAGCCCCTAAGAAATCTGGGGCCATTTTATTTTGTGATCTGGGCTTTCTGCTTCTTCTAACTGTGTTCCCTTCAGGGAAGCCTCATCCTACTGCTTTTGAAAATGGTCATGCTTTTTTTTTGACACCAGCTGCTGCCAAGTTAGGTCCCTTGTCATTCAGTAAATAAGAGAGCCCTCAAAAACTCAAAACAAGTAAAATAATCCAAAACCTAAAATTGTTTGAAAGTGAAGAAGTTGCAGATGAATTTTTTTAAAAAAATTCATTTTATACTTTTTATTGTTCTAATAATGAATCATTTAAAAATAGAACGCATAAAGCTTCTGAAACAGTGGGCCTTAAAGAGCAATACATGACACAGAAAACAGAGAAGACAAAAAGACATAAGTAAACAAAACCCCAAAATAAATAAAAAGACACCGAACCCAACCTAAAGTAATTCATACACATTGATGTAGTGTGGATCAAAGTATGCCAATTTATCTGTAAATATGCCATATTTCGATTATAGAACATTCTCTCTGTGCCAGCCAGTGTTCTGTACATATGAACTGATTGAATCTGTACAACAGCTCTATGAGAAGGCATGTTTTTATGATTTTTTTTATTTTGGTAAAAAACGTAACATAAAACTGACCATCTTAACCATTTGAAAGTTCAGTAGTGTTAAGTATACCCACATTGTTGTGAAGCAGCTCTCCAGAGCTTTTTCATCATGTGTATCTGAAACTCTGTGCCCTTAAACACGAACTCCCCATCTTCTGTGCCCCAACCCCTGCAAACCATCATCCTACTTTCTGTCTCTATGAATCTGACTACTCTAGGGACCCCCTCTCAGTGGAATCACACAGTATCTGTCCTTCTGCAACTGGCTTATGTCACTCAGCATAATGTCTTCAAGGTTCATCCATGTTGTAGTAGCATGTGACAGGATTTCCTTTTTTAAGGCTGGATAATATTGCCTCGTATGTATAGACCATGTTTTTATAATCTATTTATCTGTTGACGGACACTTAGGTTGCTTCCTCCTCTTGGCTCGTGAATAGTGCTGGTATGAATGTGGGTGAGCATATATTTCTTTGAGACCCTGCTTTCAGTTCCTTGGGGTATATACCCAGAAATGAATCATTTGCACCTTTCACAATCCTACCAACAGGGCACAAAGGTTCCACTTTCTCCACATCCTGGTCAACACATGTTATTTTCTTTTTCTTTTCCTCCCTCCCTTCCCCCTTTCTTTCCTCCCCAGTAACCATCTTAATGGGTGTGAGGTGGTATCTCATGTGGTTTTGATAGGCGTTTTTCTGATGCTTGTTGGCCATTGGTGTGTGTGGGGGGGCACTTCTACTACACTCATTTTATGGATGAGGAAATGAAGGCTAAGATAGGTTAGCCAACTTGTTCAAAGTCATGTAAGTAGTTAGTGATGGGATCAGAATTTGAATGTGGACATTCAGCTACAGCGTCTTGCTTTATAACCACCGTGTTATTCCCTCCCGGTGGGAGCGCATGTTCCATGTGGCAACACGCCGTTCCTTCTAGCAATTTATTCTAACCTCTTCCGTCTGTTGGGCTCGTGAGTGGACTTTGAGCAAGAGGAGGACTAGCAGAGTCATTCCTTCTTTTCTTCCTTCCTGCCCTCCCTCCTTCCTTTCTTCCTTTTAACAGATATCTCCGGTGTACCCGCCTGGGCCAGCTGCTGTATGAGGGTCCTCGGAGAATGGTACTGTGGCCTGTACGGAGTCTCCCCTGTTATAAAGGGAGTCACAGATAAATTTGAGAGAGTGGTTGGGTGTCCATGTAATTTTTCTTCCAAACTTGGAGTAAAAGAAGACATAATTCATAATTATAAAGTCAACAGGCTAAACTAGAACAGTCTTGGACAAACTAGAATATGTGAGACCTTTGGAGATAAGACATTTATGAGAAGCTGTGATACAAGATGGCAAATAAAGGCTAAAGATAAGGGAGTGTTTAAAGTGTTTTGAAACGTGAGGGGTGACTTTCTGTAGCGGTGGTGCTGATGGAGTGATGATTCAAGCCAGCCATTTAAGCTGGGGTTCCCAAGCTAAGCACACCCTCTAGAACTGTCCATGGGCTTTCTCTCTCAGGCCTTGGCTCTGAAGTGCTTCCTGGCTTGAGGCTGTGGACCCTGCAGGAGACTGGAGCCAGGACAGCTGAGTTGGGGTGAGGACCCAGCTACGAGGAGGTCAGAGGGGGAGTATGGGTTTTTTTTGCCTTTACCAACAGATCTCTGCTAAAATAAGGGGTGAATAAGGCCCAGGAATCAGGTGTGCATATATGGTAACACATTGTTGTTCTAGTATTACTGAGGATCGCATGGATTTTGTCCAAAGGAAAGGAAAGTAGTAAAAGGGAGGTCAAAATTGGGACCACGCCATCCCTTAAAAAGGATGGGAAGGCTATAAAAGTCTTCCCAGGCTGTTAGTCACTTCGTCTCTGCTGAAAACGACATATATAGCAGTAACAGAATGTTAAATTACCACTAAAAGCAAAATTTCCTCCAGTGTGCTTTAAAGAGACGAGACATGTGGGCGTTTAGTGTTACTGATTCTTCCTGATCCCTTTTTTTAACCAAATTTTCTATGACTCATAAGAACGCCCATTCTCTTTCTTAACTGTGTGAACATGTGAAACTTGGCCTGTGAAATTTTCAACCAGAGACAACCTGATGGGAAACAAAGTGTAAGGAATGGTGCATTTGGAAGGTTCTGACACTTGTTCCTGGAGTGCAGGGCACACTCCGAGGGGAGGGAGGTGGAGGCACTGGGGAAGGCCGGTGTCTGTCATCCACCTAAAACGTTAGGGATGTGCGAGGGCGCTTCCCGGTCCCTGCCAACGCTGACTACAGCCCAGAAAATAGAGCCTTGTTAAAATTCGGTTATTTCAGGCATTTCAAATTCTACAAAATGGATGGCGTGAGGCATTAAGAAGGTGACCCACTATCTTCGTCTTTTTGTTTTTGCTCTTTTTCTTCTTCTTCTTTCTTTTTGCAGTTCTCAGTTTACCTGTACTTCTTCCTTGGAGTAGATGGTGAATAACTATCTTTGTGTTGCTCATCCCTGTAATGGTCTGGATTCATTGTGTGTTGCAAAGTGAGCTCATCAAAGAAGAAAGTACTCACTTGGTCACAGCTGTTTCTTAAAGCTCCCCTCTTTCTGCATGGGATCTTAGGAAACCTTGAAGATTTGCAGCTTCATGCCAAAAACCATTTGCAAGGTGATTTTCACCTTGTGCAGAGATGGCTTGTTTGCCTTTCAGTATTCATTCCTCCCTTTTTCCTCTGTGACAAACTCCTGAATGTTAGCTGAGAAGATGGGTGCCCAGAAAAGACTACATTTCCCGGCTTCCTTTGCAGCTGAGAGCAGCCATGTGATTATGTTCTGGCCAATAGAATGTGAGCAGAGAGGCTGTGTGCAACTTCTAGGAAGAATTTCCAGGTAGAATCTTGTAAGGGAAGGGTGTGCGCTTCTCCTTTCCTTTCCTTATTGTACCTGCTGGATTGTTGATGCGATGACTGGATTTGGAGCAGCCATCTTGGGTCACAAAGAAGCAGCTGCATGTTGAGGTAGAACCTGAAGACAGAAGGAGCCTAGGTCCCTGATAATCCTACCAGCCCATATCTGTCTATTTTGATATGGTTCAAGCCACCATTATTTTCTAAAAAAAATTAATATCCTGGTAGAATATACAACATAAAATTCGCAATTTTAACCGTTTTTAAGTGTGCATTTCAGGGGTATGAAGTACCTTCACAACGTACTATGACCATCATCACTGTTCATTTCCAGACCTTTTTCATCATCAGAAATAGAAACTCTGTGCCCATTAAACAATAACCTACAGCCTTAGCTCAGGCTGCTGTAATAAAGCCCCATAGACTAGGTGGCTTCAACAACAGACATTTATTTCTCACGGTTCTACAGGCTGCGAAGTCCAAGGTCAGGGTGCCAACACCATCAGGGTCTGGTGAGAGCTCTCTGCATGCTTACATGTAGCTGCCTTCTTGCTGAGTCCTCACATGGCGGGGAGAGAGACAGAGACAGACACAGGTTTCTCTTATCTCTTCTTATAAGGACTCTAATCCCATCATGGGGGCCCCACCCTCATGACCTCATCTCATCACCTCCCAAAGGCCCCACCTCCTGACACCATCACACTGAGGGCTAGGACTTCAACATATGAATTTTAGGGGGACACAAACATTCAGTCTGTAATACTGCCATTCCTCTATTCCACCAGGCCCTGGTAAGCTCTATTCTACTTTCTGTCTCTATGAATTTGACTACTTTAGGTATCATACAATATTTGTCTTTTTGTGTCTGGCTTATTTCATTTAGTATAATGTCTTTAAGGTTCATCCATATTTATAGTATGTTTCAGAATTTTATTCCTTTATAAAGCAAGGTAACATGCCATTTTATGTCTATACCGTATTTTGTTCATCCAGTCATCTGTTGATGGGCATTTGGGTTGTCTCCACCTTTTAGTTATTGTGAATAACGCTGCTGTGAGCAGTGGTGTACATGTACCTGCTTGATTCTCTGCGTTTAGTTCTTTTGTGTGTACGCCCAGAGAGGAATTGCTGGATCATATGGTAATTCTGTGTTTAGGTCTTTGAGGAACTGCCATACACTCTTGCACAGAGACTGCACCATTTTACATCCCCACCAGTGTTGCCCAAGGGTTCCAGTTTCTCCACATTCTCACCAACACTAGGGTTTGTTTGTTTTGTTTTTTTACTGCAGCCATCCTAATGAGTATCTCAGTGTGGTCTTGATTTGCATCTCCCTAATGATTGGTGATGTTGAGCATCTTTTCATGTGCTTATTGGCCATCTGTGTCTCTTCAGAGAAGGGTCTGTTTAAGTCCTTTACCCAGGTTTTGAATTGGGTTGCTTGTTTTGAAAAGCCACCATTCTTTTTAAAACCAGCGTTACCTTCTGTCACTTTACATGTAAAATGAATCCTCACGAATGTGCCATCCTGCCACTTTGGTTGTAATGAGCACCCCACTGGATGGGGGGAGGTCCGCTCTGGAAGCAGTTAGACTGCCTCTGGTCTGTGCAGAGCGATGAGTGACTCGCTTCAGGTTACCTGCTTGGAGGTTGAGCAAGATTGGACGGGCTTAGGTCTCCTGCCTTCTCATCCAGGGCTTACATCATACTGCCTCCCACTAGGCATCTGTAAGTATGGTACACGCTTGTCCAGGAGTGTAGGATGCTGTGAGTCGTGCACTCAGCCTGGAAAACTGTACTCCTGAACTGTGCGTACTACTTACCTGAAACCAGGTCATCTGTTAGCATCACTAGTAATAATACTAGGAACAACAACAATAATGATAATACTAATTAGTTTAAAAGAGCTTGGCAGAGGGGGACACTTTGGATATAAACAAAGCTGGGTATTGCTGCCCTCTTTCTCTCTTGATCAAAGAGAAGACAGTTAATAATCAGATATCACGAACAGTGATTGTTTATGAGAAATTGTGTTAAAGTGCTCAGCTTAGCCTGGTGGACTCGAGCATGACAGGTGTTACTCGGAGAGCTTGGAGCATGTGGGTGGGAAGAGGTGGGAAGAGAAGTGGGGGCAGAAGGGTAGAGGTGCTGTGCACCCCATGTGAGGGCCCCTACTTCAGGAAGCAGGCCCTGAGAAGGAAGTAGCTGGGTCCTTTGAGCTTTCAGGCTGGCAGACCCTGTCGTGTTCACAGTTCTGTTATAAATATGCCCCAGAATGGACACTCTCAATCTTTGCTCGACCCAGTAGCTGTGGGTATGCCTGTGGCTACTGAGCTGGGATACGGTGTGTTTTAATTAAACCTTCCTGGGTCCTGAGATGATCACATCCATAGCTAATGTGTCTGTGGTCCTGGTAGGGTAGGGGGCCCATCATTAATTGATGGCTCACGTGGTCCTCTAGTCGGGTAAGGCTCTTGAGAATTTTTTTAAGTGGATGAACTCATGTGACCCTTGTGTGACTCTGTGTTTATCGTTTCTTTATGACACGAGTGGAATTCAGCATAGAGAAAAAAAAAGATAAATACAGAGGAGCAGAAGGAAGAAAAAAAACCTCCCTGTAATTTCCCTATAGAGTTAGCCGCTATTACTTTTTTGTTTTATGTATTTCCAGACTCTTCCATGCATAGTTATATAAGGTTGTACACTGAAAAAACACCACATCTCTTCCTCGCCTGGGAGTATCACAATGTTTGAAAATACTGAGGAGATCAGACAAACAAGGCCGACTGTCTAATTCCCATCTTTAGAAAGTTGGGACAACACTGGCTTCTTAGAGACACGCTGAGCTCATTTATGCTCATCTTCCAGAATGTCACATAATCAAAATAGAAATTGTGAATGTAGTGCATTAGCCTTCATAGGCTATGTCACTGAGCGTGTTGTCCAGCCGACATGTTTTTTCCTTAGAGCAAGACTTTCTCAAGAGAGGAAGCAGTTTGTTGAGCTCTGTTCAGGGGTACACGCTGTAGGCTGGGAAACTCTTTTACAACATGTCCTGTGAGCCACTCTTGAAAACACTGGGTTATGATGTCACTGGGACGCAATACTTGATCTATCATTTTTTTTTTTTGTCACAGATTCACCTAACGTTTCCAAGTAGACTTCTTTGAGGCAGTTTTACATTTTGTTTGGTTTTAGTTGTCATGACCCAAGTGCCTTTTCCCAAGAAGCCTTCAAAAACGTTCGCTTTTTCATATAGGAAATACTGGATATCTGCTTCTGGTGCTTTTTCAATTGATGCTCTTTCTTGCATTTTTTTATTTGAACTTTAAAAAAATGTTTGGGTGTCAGTGCTGCCTAAGGTTTAATAGTTTCGCTGTTTCACTCGCCAGTGCATCTTTTCAAATGACGTACAGTATTTTTAGCCCTTCACCGTCAGACCTGAATTCAGCCCATGAGGGATCACGCTGACGTCACACAGCGAGCGAGGCCTGGAGCAGATAGTCAGAGCCAGGGTCGCACGGCAGAGCCCCGTTCCTGATTCCATTCCAGGGTGGAGGACACAGGTGCTCCAGGACGGCCCATGGAAGGGCTGTTTCACCAAGACAGCCTGGGGGTCGGGGATGAGCTGGTACGCTCATGGGGTCTGAAGGGCAAACGCAAGGTAGCTGGGACACACAGGGAGGAGCTTACTGAGAAGCCTGTGCCTCCGCATGTTGCCAGACCACCGGGTGCATCGTGGAGGCAGCCAGTCGCTCACCAAGGCCAGGTCACAGGTGGGGCAGTGGGGAATGGCCAGCGGTGGCCCAGCGCGGAGGAGTGAGGACCTCCACGTCATGTAGTTGGCTGCACGCAGAGCTTTTCTCAGGCTTCAAATGTTGCCTGAAGGATGAAGAAAGTCGAGATGCTTTAATAGTTTCACTATTCAAAATGAGAAACATCTCAAGAATGTTTTTATTTGATATGTGATTGCTACAACCCTGGGGGTTTAAAGAAATATTGTAAAAAATTTGCTTGGGAGGAAGTGACTCACTTGAATTGTGTTTTATCAAAGGTGTAGTGGCGGTGACCTTTGAGAAATCTAATGGCTGGATGTTCTGTATTGCACCATTTATTTAGGGAAGGATGCTTCCTGTGTGTCAAAGGGAAAGGGCGTGAATGCAGATTCATTTCGAGTTCAGGTCCTCGCTGGCAGGTGAAAATCTATGCCTTAGTCATATGTTTGCCATCAGTGCAAAGCAACATACATGTTTCATTTCTGAAGAGAGGGACACCTCTGAGTCTCAGACTTACATCCTCGGCTACAGTGATGGAGAGAACAAGTTAATAATATGTGCACTCTGGGCACCATGATACTGCGACACACGTCATTTCTGTTCAGGTGACAACCCCCCAAACACTACCTGACAGGGAAAGAGATAAATGAAATTGTATTTTGAGCATGAAGATCCTTTAGGAGATAATTTACAAATATCCTGACTTTGGCTATCTTCTTTAATTTTTAATCCAGTCTGCGCTGTGTGTGTGTGTGTGTGTGTGTGTGTGTGTGGGTGGGTGGGTGTGGGTGTGGGTGTGGGTGCGCGCGCACGCACGCACGCGTGCGTTGGCTATTTGATATTGAAAGACCTAGGAAACCTTTCGCTCAGGAATGGCAGTCTCATGTTCTCATAGAGGTAAGCCAGCCGTCAGTCTTCTCCATTGAACTGGCTCAGAATGCAAAGGGGAATGCTATAGGTGAGTTGAGGTTACGTGTGGAGTGTGAAAAACCCAGATCTTGGTTAAAATGGGTTCAGCCCTGCTGAACTGAAGGCCTGTGACAAGTGTGCAGTGGATTGCAGCCCCTGAAGTGGCGTCTGCCAGGATGTGCCCAGCATACCTGGGCTCTGCCTGAGCAGCCAGGGCACGACGAGAAGTCCTGCGGGCTGTTGTGTCAGGCGGCCTTACAGAACAGTCTCTCACGTGTTTCTCCAGAGGTAGAAGGCCGTGACTGCCCTCTGTCCCTTCCCGGGCTTATGCACTCAGTGAACAGACTGGATGCCAGCCCACCAAACGCCTGCGTTGTCCTGTGTTCAACTTTGTTGAACTCGGCTGGCTCATCAGCCTTGTAAATGTCTGTTGAATTGAGTGGCCACAGTGACTTCCATCAGAAGCCTTCTCTGCGGCAGGGTTTCACTGTGGGAAAGACACCAGTGGGAGTTGGGTGGAGAGCACTAAGCAAAGTCTGAAAGTTCCAGTGCTGAAGCTGGACCGTTTTGTATCGGTGCCTTGGGCCGACCGTGTACAGCTCCCTGGGACTCTCTCAGGCTGGAGGGCCTGGCATCTTTAAGTTAGGCTAACGTCTACTGGGCGTGATGGGTTTCATGTAGCTTTGGATGTAGTGGCAGACTGTCCTTAGCAGCTCAGTGGCTTATCACAACACATATTTGTTTCTCACTCAGAAGACTGCAGGTCAGATGGAGGCCTGTCAGGCTCAGCTGAGCTTGATGGCTCCTTACTGGGTCTCAGGTCGAAGGGGAAGAGGCTTTCTGGTGGCAGCGGGTGGGAGCTCGAGGGCCAGCAGAAACCTGCGGTTCCTCTTAAGGTTGGCCCCTGGAATGGGCACACTTTCACTTTTGCCCACTTATTGATTGAAGCAAGGCATCGGCCAAGCCCACAGTGAACGGGGAGGCAGGTACACCGTGTCCACTGGAAGGCGGTGAGGGGAGCTGCAGTATCCTGTTACAGCGGGGAGGGAGATAAGCGTTAGAGCGGTACTCTCCGGTAATCTGCCATCATTCATTTGTCACAGAAGGGGGTTCGTCTACTGCTCCCTGAGCAGATGCATCCTGTTCTCTGGCTTCCAAAACCACCATGTGCCAGTGACTCCCCAATACGCCCGCCCCTGACCATCCTTCCACACTCAGATTCCTATATCCAGCTGCTGACTTGACATCTTAACTTGGGTACCTAATGGGAATCTTTAAAATCATCCCTCCAATATCTGTGCTGTCTTGATAACCCTTGGCATCAGCCTCACATCCTTTCAGGGAGATCAGGGGTGGAGTTAGAGCATTCCTTAGGTCCTTCCAACTCAGGAAGCCTGTACTGAGGCAAATGGGCGTCAGTGGCTTCCAAACAGATTCTACTTTCCAAACTTTTCAGACCTGTAGTTTCAGCACCAAATTTACTAGCCTGCTGCCTGCTGTCCCTGTCCCCACATCTATAATAGGAAACTCAATTTAGCCATGGACTAGGGGCAGAAAGGCCTGCCCTTGGAGAAGAGTGAATTGTGGAGTCCACGTTTGAACCTACATCTTTCTGTTTCCAAATTCCATGCTTTCCCCACTAATACAGATGTCATTGATAATGCCAGCTGCTTGTGGCATCCTTAAAGTCTTGGTGACAGGAACATTTTAATGGGTCAGAATCTCCATTTTAAAAAAAATTATTAAAAAAATCAATTTCTTACCTGTGAGACAATGTAACCTGTATTTTAAAATGAATAAAACCAATGTTCTCTTTCATTGGTCATTTTCAAACTATGGTATTGTTCCTTCCTGAGCTGACAAGCTGGCTGCAGAGCTGTGGAATGCACTGGGGTGTTGGAGCTAGAAGCCAGAGGGCCGTTTGGCCATCATACATGGCAGGAGTGTTGAGTTGGCATTGTTTCCAGTCCTTGAAGTAGTGTGCAAGAACAAAAGAACAAGTTATAGCTTTTATGCTACACAGCTTCTCTCCACCCGAAACCAAATCAGACCAAACCCACAACTGACCACATAAAACCCCAGACCAAACAGCCACATGGCCGAAGACTCTTGCTGAAGACAGTGGCTCATGTTGAAGAAATAGAATAAGAATACTGATTTATGGATTCTCTTTATCTAGCACTTACGGAGGGAACAGCGCCCAGATACTCTGACTGAGTGTAGCACTTTTGCTTGGCTGGCGTTCTGCAGATTTTCAATGGACTTTTTTTTTTTTCACCACATATTTTCCCATTCAAGTGTATAAAGCTTTTTGAGTTGGAATAACACTAAGCACATTCAAGACTCATCCAAAGACTGCAAGCTTTATCAAGTTTCTCCTTTCCTTTTGGGATTGATCTTGGCAATTAGACCATAACCTACATATTTTTCCTCCTCTTTTGTTTATGTTGGTATTCTCATGATAACCGTGATGAATTATATCCCAGGGTAAAATTAATGCTCACAGTACTGGAAAGTGATAGCACTGATGCTACTTTAAGCCAGAATATCATAAATTTACGAATACAACAGCACACTGAGATGGGGCAGTAGCTTGACTAGCTAATTTATGAAGCCATAAGGCTGGTAATAAATTCTGGCCCGATAAACTGTGTCAGGCCATGCAGATTGAAATAGAATAGATTCACCTAGTCTATTGTGCAGGGGCTTTCTGAGCTTTCCCTAGTAGCTAGAATGTCAGAAGTTACGCTCTTAGGTTTGCTAGAAAATCTCATGCACCATTTTGTTTCTTTACATGGAAAATGAAGGGATGCAGTTGAATGAACGGTAAGGCCAGGGAGTGAAGCAGGCTAGGATCGCAGTGAGATTGAGTGGGAAAGGAAGACGAAGGGGGAGGGGAGAAGGAGAAAAGGCCACATCTCAGAGGAGACATTTTTAAGTCCCCAAGCCTCTTCTGGCTCTCTCGACACCAGGTATATGGGCCATAGTTCCACACCCCATGGTCTTATGAAGCTGGAGTTCCTGACACACTCTCAGCCTAGTATCTGGACTTGCTGAGGCATGAGGAAGGGACTGGGTCTGCAGGTAGAGTCGGTCATGGTGCCATCTTGGAGAAGTCAGAGAAATGGATGGCAGCGGATCACCATGAACGTGATTTGAGTTGAAATACTTGGCAGACCCAGGCGCCGTCCCACTTCACCCAGCTTTGCATGACCTGTGTTGAATTCCATCTGCTCAGTGTTTCAGGGCCCTCTTCATTCCTTCCTCAGATACTGATGTTGATTGATAAAGTACCTACTCAATTTTCAAAACTGGGCTCCGCTACTTAACACAGAGAGACTCAGTTGTTTCAGCAGCCCTGGGGGTAAATATAATTTTATTTTCATTTGAGAGCTGGTGAAACTGAGGCACAAAGTTGTAACTGGGCCGGTGTCATGCTGTAGGGGAACTAGAACCCGCCTCGGCATGCTTAATCTCCGCATATTCTGTGCCTCCTCTCAGGAGCGATACGCTGTTTTTTAGTACAGAAGGCCATGCTGGGTGGTGCTGGATGCGGCCATATTGGGGAGGGGATGGTGTCCTTCCTGTGTTCTAGTGACAGGATGGCTGTAGCACCCATAGGCCGTTGCCCTTTCTGTAGGAGAATCTTGAAGGACTTGGCTTTCTCAGTTATGTTTTTAAAGTATCTTTTATTTTTCTTCTTGGTCCTTTCCTCCTCCCCACCTCCAAAATGAGGGGACTTGCTTGTTTTTGCCCACCTTATAGTTACGGTGATTTAAAATGTCACCAACGACTGAGCTTCTTGCTTTGGGGACCAAAGAAAGTCTGTGAGGTTCGATCTGATCCAAGCTGCGTTATGATAATCGTTCTGTTACTTTTTCATTGTCAGTTGTGATTTTAAGGACACGCATTGTTCTGCCAATTTATGATGCTGATGTTTGCTGTCTCCATTCTTACCTTCTTCTTAGGAAATCTGTCTGTTCTAAGATGATCTTCCGGCCTTGTGTGTGCACAGGCTACAATGTCACTGTCACTGCTCAAAGCATCTCACACGATAGGGTCTCCCTCGGTGCTTGGCTTCCAACTTCATCTCGGGGTGAGGTTGTTGCAGTTGATTCTGCCAGTGTCTCACGTAGGGCTCTGCTTCCTTTTTCTGTGTCCTTTTCCTTTCTAATCTGGCTGCTAATGGCCTGGAAGCCTCTATCCCCCTTGTCCTCTCATATTGACCAGTGAGCAAAATTGTCCATGGCACACGTGGTCTCATGCCCACTCATTCGTTCTTCAGCAGTTGCTTCAGGTGGACTCAGTGCCACCAGCTGTTCTTTCCCTTTGCTTGCTGTCATCTGTGAGTGTCCCCATGGGATAAATCAGGGCTTTCTTTCCTTGTCACTCTGCAATGGAGACGGATTTCTCCTTGGACTTCCTCAGCAGTGGACTCTAAACCAACCATTTAGGAAACAAAGACAACAAATGGCACTTAGTTGTGATTTGAGCATGTTATATCAAATGTCTACAATGGGATGGGGATAATAGAGGAACTGAAGGAAATCTCCGTAGCATCTACATGTGGTAGAAACTTTTTCAGTGACTTGAGTCAGTATTTGGAATAGAAATGAGTTCAGGATTTGCAGTGTCTCCTATTTGATGAATATTATTATGAGGCGAAGAGATGAGGAAGAAGGTTCAACACACAGTGTGACCCACTGTGTATTTCTTTTAAAAAATAGACATTTATTTCCTTAAAAAAATTCATACAGACCACTGAAATGAAGGCATGGACATATTTTTTAAAGAAAACTCTAAAGTTATTAAACAAAATGTTCTTGTGAACATCAGATGTGGACGATAGCGTGTGGAGAATTCCCAGTGCTGGTCAGGTGGTCCATCTGCCCTTCCCATCTGGTTCAGGGAGAGGCTGACCCTTGGCCTTTTTGCAGGATTGTCCTAAAAGTCTAGTCCATACCTGCTGTGGCTGGAGGAAGGGCTAGAAAGGAACGTGTGCTCTGTGCCTGAGGTATGTTGGGTCTGTGTTTTCCCACGAGCAGCTCTTTCCAAAGGAATTTTTCATTAAATCTTTTTATTTAAGACATATTTATGGTGCCATTGGGTATTAGAATTGGAAGAACCTTGAGTTCCTCTCTGCCAGAATTCATGAGGGAGAAAATGCCATTTACCAAGACACAGCAGTGTTACTGAATACAGCTGTGTTATCCCCAGGTGGAGGTCGTGCAGAAGCAGAATGTGACATGACTCCATAGCTCTGTTTGCTAGAAATTCAGGCAGGTGATTTTATGAGATGCTGTCTCTTTCGATATATTTTGATGCACAGATTAACCTTAGGTGAGAGGACCATCTCATTGTTTCCTTTGGGAATCTCCAGGGAATTTCTTAGTGTTCTGGGTAGTGGCATTTTTAGAATCCAAGAACATTTTAGACATAAAAATTGAACCACCTCCATTAATTAATTTGGCAGCTTCTTAGGGTGTTTCTACCTGGAACCCTAAGAGTATTTCCTCAGGGCAGTGCTTGCAGTAAAAATGAAGGAGGGGAGGACAGACTCCCCTGTCTCTTGTGATGGCTAATTTTATGTGTCAACTTGACTAGGCCATGGGTGCCCAGATATTTGGCCAGACGTTATTCTGGGTGTGTCTGTGAGGGTGCTTGTGGATGAGATGAATATTTGAATCACTGAGTAAAGCAGATTGCCCTCCTAAGGTGGGTTTCATCCTATCAGTTGAAGGCCTGAATAGAACAAAAAAACCTGACCCTCTCATGAGTAAGAGGTAGCTTCTGCTGCTGTATTGAGCTCAGACATCACTCTTTTCTGCCCTTGAACTTGAACTGAGACACTGGCTCTTCTTGGGTTTCGAGCTGGCCAGTTTTGGGGCTGGGACTTACACCATCATCTCTCCTGGTTCTCTAGCTTGCTGACTACAGATATTGGAACTTCTCAGCCTCCAAATCATGTGAACCAATTTCTTACAACAGATCTCTTTACACACACACACACAACACACACATACAAATCTTGTTGGGTCTATGTCTCTGGAGAAGCCTGACTAATACATCTCTTATAGTTTGGGTGTATCCTGTAGAGACTTAAGCTCACTTTCTTTCTGGAACATTCTTCAATTCAGTCCAGTTGGGCAGACATTTACTGACCGTGTCCTGTGTACCTGGGGTAGTGCAATCGTGGGACCACACCGTCCTTGCTTGCTCTGAGGGTGCTCACAGCTGAGTATGGGCAGCAACCTGTTCCTTACCTCTCCCTCCCCTATTCTGATAGTCATCAAAACTTTTTCTTTCCTGAGTCCCAGTGCAAATTTATGCCAAATTATTAAGAGATGAAAATAGCTCGGTGCCTTAATAATTATCATTCATTCATTCACTAAATGTTTCTTAGTGTCCACTATGTGCCAAGTCTTCTGCCACACACAGGACAAGCCACAATGAACTGCTAGGCCTGACAACAGTGGCCACACCAGGGGAGAGCTGTGGCTAGCTCTTACCGGTCCCTAAGAGCTGAGAATATGCATTTCTTCCCAACTCTACATTCCGTGACATCACCTTGGTAGCTGGAAGCCGGCCACGGTGGAAGTATTTATACCATGGAAATTGGCAATTGCTACAAGTTAGGGCTTTTTTCCAAAAAACAAACAACACTTTTACCATCATACCACTGCTTCAATCTTACATTGTAATAATCACCTATCACTTATTATGAATTGTATTATTTAATATTTTTCTTATGTATATAACATGAGCCATTTATTTATCTGGCTTCCTATTTGCCAGATGCTTTACAGACCTTGACTCAATATCTTTATTGCCCCTGAGGTGGTTTCTACTGATGGGGCTCGGGGAAGAAAGGAACTTAGCTCACACAGACAGTAAACATCAGAGCCAGAACTGAATCGACGCTGACCTCAAAACGACCCCGCTCTGTGTGCTCTGTGCCTCAGGCCTGAAGACCTTTCCAAGTACCCCGCTTGCGTCTTTAGCAGGTGCCTTCCACATGTACAAGGGCGTCACCTAAGAGAAGAGGAACTGGGGGACTTAAGCGCCCGTAACAAGTCAATTCGGATAATCCTTTGTGCAGATAATCATTTTACTCGGCTAGATAACCCAGCACCTCTCCATGTAATTTGCATGCCCTGGCATTTTATCCAAATTGGTGAGGCAGCAGCGGCTTGTGTGGATAGTGCTGGTTTCGCCTGTTAAATTCTACATGCAGTTGATTTGCGTTAGTGAAGTGTGGAATTCACTGGATAGGCACAATTTCACGGGGCCACTCTGCCTCTTGTTCGCTGGGTAGTCTCATCTCTGAAAACGCATTCGCGGGGCGGTGATAAATAAGCATCCTGCTCTGTCACCTCTGATACATACTTACCCATTGGTCACAGGCAGAGCTGGGCGACCCCAGGCCTCCCCCACAGGGAGAACCCATCCAGGAACCTTAGCACGTGGTAGACCAGAATAATACCTGTGTGTAGGCTTGCTCCTCCGAATCAGAGACACCCTGCCGGGGCCAAGCTGAACACACTCTGCTTTCTTCACAACTTCCTGAGCACAGAAGCCACCTCCCCTCCTGGTGTGCTGATCTTATGTAAGGAGAGGCCTGGACAAGCGCAGCCCCAGACCGGCCCAGTACTCCAGGACGCCATTCATCACGGACCCAGGCCCCTTCTACCTCCTGCTTTGCCACCTTCACAGGTGGTTTCATCTGAATGGCCCCAAGATGGCTGCCCCACCTGCAGCCTCTCGTCTGTGTTTGATGCAAGAAGGACAAGGATGCCACAAAGAGGCTTAAGTCAGGAAGGTCAAACTTCCCCAGGAGTCCCGAGTCGGTGTCTGCTTACATCGCCTTGGCCCACGCTCCCTCACACGGCCACATCTACTTACACGGGAGCCCGGGCAATGTGACTCTTACCTGGGAATATTGCCCTAAACAACCTTGGGGTTCTGTTGTAAGGACGAGGGGGAGAATGGATAATGACCGAGGCATTCATGATAGCCAACATTCTCCCATATTTTACATCACGTTCCTTCAGTAGATGCATGGGATGGGTAAAAACTGGTCTTTCTACATATAACTTGTGCATTATTATTATTCTGGGGAGAGGGGGAGGTACTAGAGAGCACGCTGGGCTTTGGGCTCTGAGTGCAAGCACTTGGCTCCTAGCTGGTGCTTTTCCATTGCTTATGAAACCCGAGGGGAAAAAAATCCCCTCTGTTCGCTGAGCCTCAGTTTCCTCAACTGTCCAATGAGCAGAATGGGATGATCTCTCAGGTCCTGAAGCCCATGGTTCTGTGTTTCTAGAACATCTTAACTCAGAGGGCAGGAGGCAAGTGATGAAGATAGTGACATCCTGGGCTGACCTTGTGTCCTGAGGGAGCTTGGTAAGCAGGACTGAGCAAGGGCTGGTCGTGGAGGTGAACCTAAGCCTGTTGTTGGGTGTGAATGGGGTCCCCTTCGAGGTACAACGTTGCTCATCTCTGGGGAGCCATCTGCACTCTTCGCCCATCCTGACGACAAGGACTGTAGCAACTTCAGGGCCATTTGTCACCTTCACTGTTTCACCAGGATGGCAGTTTATCCAGTGATGTGGGTGTTGGTGGGAATGGATCAGAGGAGAAAGAGGAAAAAAAGAACAGTGCTACTGTCACTTGCTCGTCTTCCCAGGGAACAGGAACACCAGCCCACAGGTGTGTCACTGCTGTTAGCCGCTGTCTGCGCTGTGGGGACGGTGCAGTTGGGGAGCGGGTTCTCATGTTCTCGTGAGTGATGAACAACGCACGGCAACAGGGCAGGCAGAGAATTCGTGCTTTCCAGGAGGACCGTTTTTCATTTTCGTTGAAATGTGGTCACGGGGCATGCTGTAGTGACTGGCTCTGAATTAATGAATTCATCCAACAACTCTGATGACAGCAAGGTCATCGCATTTCACATGCTATTGTAGTTACTGCTTAGAAAACACGCATCAATGGTAGACGAGAAAGTGGCTGCGTGGGCTAATTTTTAGTTTGGAAACTCAGCCTGAGTGAAAGGCCAGTGATTTCTTTTGTAAACTGATGGCAGCTGGACAGCTCGGTCCCATTTGTGAGCTTACTCAACAGCCTTAAGAAAGGTGATCGGTGTCCACGACCCCCGGAAATGGACACGCCCAGAATTCCTGCTCCGCCAATCCAAGTGTGTGCTTGAAATGTGGCTTCCGAGATGAATATTTATTGATGCTGATAAGAACCAGCCAACAGGGCTGGCCAAGGGGCACGTTGGTTAAGAACTGGCTTGGGACGCCAGAGGGCCCCGGTTCGGATCCCACATATGAGGGCCAGTGACACTGCCCTCCACAGCTAAGATGCTGAACAACAGCTCAACCTGGAGCTGGGCTGCCGTGAGTTGCCCGCGACGGCGTAGGCTGCAGCCCCTGCTGCAGTGGGTTGCCATGGGCTACCGTGTGTAGCCAGCAGCCAGCGTGAGCGGCCAGCAGCCGCAGTGAGCGGCCGTCCAGAAGCCGGCGACTGATCTGCCTCACCCGGGAAGAGCGCAATGATGGTGCCAACTTGGGCCAGTGAAGCAACGTCCTCCACAACTAGACTGAAGAACAAAATGACAGCAATTTGTCTGTTCCCCTTCCCCTGATTCCCCAGCGCTGTTCCCCTCCCCAATAAATTCCCAATAAATTCCTCAATAAAATCTTAAAAAAAAAAAAAGAACCAGCCAACAAACTAAGGGGAAGCACGGCTTCAACAGGCCCTCCCCGTGTAGCCTTGAACACCTCCTACAGAGGTGCGTGTTTTGCTGATATAATCTCCTGCTTAGAAATGTCGAAGAAAGTGACCATAATGGTGCCCGCTTGCTGGGCTTTATTTCTTCATCTGTTTATTCATGAAGATTTAAGGAATTCTTCAGTGGGAATGGAAGATGGAGAACAGCAAGGGGACATATTTGAAAGGGTCGTGTAGGATTTAATACGTGCCAACGCTCTTGATGTGAATGAAACCTGCCCATTACATGTGCTTTTAGCCTTTTAAAAAAATTAAACATGCTATAAAAGAGCTACTATGGATACTGATAGAAATGGGAAAATATTTTAAAGCCTAATAAAATATCAAAGTTTAACTAACATGCTTTCATCAAAAAGCTACTCCTGTTATTTTATTTCTAAGAAAAAAGGAAAAAAATAGTTCAAATTAATCACATTTTCAGGGCACTGTGTTTGAGAAAACTTTTAAGTGTTAAATAGTATTTTCAATGTTTCTGAATGTTTTATGACTCGTAATTTTGCAAAGTGGAATTTTTCACGTGCACTGCTAGACCTTCAGAACGTTTTGTGTGTTTTTTCCTTGGCTGGCGTTTGCTACAGTCTTGGAAATGTCACCCACATTCTTCCTCCTATTTATGAGCTAGAATACATCTAACTTCACTTGAGAAGAATGAGTTAAGATGTCTCCAACTAAGTTTAGCTTATTTGAAAATCAGAGCCTTAGCATTTTGCCTCAGGAAAGAAGAAATTCACGGAACCCTTTCCTTCCTGCGTGGCACCAATTTCATACGCCAGAGTGCAGAAGCGCGCCTTCCCCGTCACTCCTCTTTGGTCACTGACTTTCATAATTCAGCTCATAGATAGTCAGAGCTTGCCAGCTGCGTGCCAGGCCTTGTTCTGGGTGCTGAGCAAAGCCGACTAATGTCCCGCCCTCAGGCGCTTCCATTCCTCCTGGGGAGACAGTCAGAAAATAAGATAAACAGGGAAAGGTCCGATGGGGTGGAAGGAAGTGCTAAGGAGAGAACGAAAGCTGGGGCGGGGAATAGAGAACGTTGGGGGTTAGGATTTCTGGAGCGTCCAGTAATTGGAGGAGTGACAGTTGAGTAAAGGCCCGCAGCGGGTGAAGGGGGAGCCATTAGCTATCTGGCCGGAAGAACATTCCAGATGAGGGAACAGCCAGGGCCTTCTGCGTTTGAAGAGCAGTGAGGCCAGTGCGTCTGGACAGAGGGATGGGGAGGAGTGGAGATGAGGTCAGAGACATTAGAGGGGTGATCACAGAGCGCGCGGCTGGGCCACTGCGAGCACTTGGTCGCTGGTTTTTAATCTGTCAGATAGGGTGCCCAACCTGGGAGGGCTTTGAGTAATGGGAGAGACACGACATCATGTATGTTTTTCTGGGATCCAGCTGGTTGCTGTGTGGACGGTAGTTATAGGGGTTGAAGCGGGGAGCACAGGAAGCTCAGAATAATCCAGATGAGAAATGACAGTGGTTTGGACCAGGGCGGGTGGCCTGGAGGTGGGTGGTAAGGGGGGCGGGCATGGCACATTCTGGATGTGTGGGTGAGAGGAGGACAGGAATAATTAAGGATGAAGCCTGCGTTGGGGCGCGAGCAGCTGGCAGGGGTTTACATCTGTGTGCCACCTTGCCCCAGCCTTGCCCCAGCCTTGGTGTTTCCTGGGTGAGAGGAATGGGGCAGTGTTGGTGGCTGAAGAGAGGGGACAGGAAGGAGGACTCTTTCATTCGAGCCCTCTTACTCTAAAGTGTGTCTCCTCCATCATGGGAAGCACTTTCTTCCCCCTTTTCAATCTCTCCTTGGCCTCCCCCTCCTTGCGGTCAGCGGCCATAGCTCGGTCGGCAGGTCCCTGCCTTGTGCATAGGCCCGGGCACGGGGTGGGAGAGGCGCGGGGTGGGAGAGGCGCGGGGTGGGCCTGCTCCAGGCTGCCAAGATGCACGTTCCTGTGTGGTCACGGCAAGGCGGGCGTACCATTCCTGAGGTTTCCTTTCTCACACCACAGAGCAGAACGATTGCCCGGATCAAAAGTTCATTGTCCTAAGGCGCTGGTACAATTGCAATTCAATATCGCCTGCTTGGGTTGGTCTGCACGCAGTGCTTTCATTGAAACTTCGAGCAATCCATGCTGCATGCACACACACACACACACACACACACACACACACACACACACACCCTGCTCGGATCGGGTTTGAAGATGGAGGTGCTGGAAGGCAGAGAAGTAGATGGACGTGGACCAAGTTCATCTGTGCGGAAGGGAGACCGAGGCGACAGGCTGCTTTTCGGGCTGTGAACGCAGCCTCGCACAGAAGCAGGCCGACCGCAACGTTGCATATGTGCCCTTGACCCCTTCGTGGCCTGAGCTGGGGTCTGACTTGTAGGAACGCAGCATTGCGTCAGGAAAGCATCTGGGTTCTCATTTCTTCCTGGGAGGCTTTGCTCTTGTTTGTGGGAGAGACCCAGGAAGTAGCTGCAGCCAGTTACTTGCTCTGTGTGTGCACCCGTGGCTCCATCTCCCCATCCCCCGACAGAAGGTGCCGGCAAAGTACCCCCCGCCCCTGCCCCCACCCCCTCCAGAAAAGCAGAAGCTGTGTAAGAAATGGCTTTGAGCGTTTGAGTGGCTTTTCTTGTGTTTGATTCTGTGTATTTGAAACAAACAAAAGCCCAGTCACAATAAAACAAACAAACAAAAATCTACCGACCAAATTTAACAGATGCTTATACTTAACTGTATTTACGTCGGGTTCTTTTGAAAGAAATACAACCTACAAATAGAGCCAGCGACTCACTTGTATCCCTTGCAGTCCCATCTTTTCCTCTTCCATTCAGCGTCCAGACATGGGTGTGTGTCTGTCTTCCTGCTCACCGGCCTCTGCTCGCTCTCTGCATCTGTGTGCCACACATCACACACACGTGCCCATGCACACGTGTATTCTATAAAGGCATTAAAATTTTACACAGATAGTACTGTTTCGTACATATCTTTCTGCAATTTGCTTTTTCACTCAACATTATGTGTTAAGATTTATCCATACTGAAATGTGTAGCTCTAGTTCATATCCCGATTTTTGTGGCAGTTCCATTCTAATTATTTGATAATTTTGACTCATAATTATTTAGATTTTTTTTTTTTGGTTTTACAGTCATTTCTGAGATGCCTTTTGTGATTTCTAATCTTGCTGTGACAAGAGAGCATGTCGTGTGGCCATTCATTCTTTGGCATGTGTGGGTTATTTCTTCGGGACTCAATACCTCGTCAGTGTTTACAAATCTTCCGCACAGGAATGAAAAGAGCGTCGAGTTTCCATTTGGTGCAGGGTTCTTTTGGTGCCTGTCAGATCGAGCTGGATTATTGTGTTTTCACATGTCTCTGTAACCGGTACATTCAGCGGTGTTTTTTCACTCTGCCTCCAGCCATGTGCAGACAGATCTCTTTCACACCCCTCACTGCTGTCTTGGGTAGACTGAAGAGCTTTCCAGTCTCCATCAGTCATTTCAAAGTCGAGTGTAGTCTAATGAAAAACTCTTCCATGTTTTTACTCATCCTTCCTCCCTAAACTGCCCTCCGAGGCATGAGGGGTGGGCCATGGGGATATGGGGGGAGGTCTCATTCATCATTCATTCCCTCACCTGGTTCCTGCACCCCAGTATGTGGGGTGCATATAGGGTGAAATGAAGGGTCTGGCTGCCTCTGTAGAAGCTTGTTGTCCTTGTCTGTCTGATACCATCCTACCGAGGCCCTCTGGGTGACAGCCATGTGTGAGTGTATCAGGGGCACCTTCAGGGGTTCCCAGGAGTGGGAGGCCTCTTGGCCTGGTTGCTTCCAGACTCCCTCAGTTTGCCCTGGCGGCCCCCTACTTGAGCGACAGCGCTTACTGATTTATAAGCCCCCTCTGTACCAGCAAGAGGCTTCGAGCCTCCCTGTCGTCCACGCGCCACAAAGCGGCCTCTGAGAACCAGCACACTCATTTTATTGTCTGCTAGATCTAGCAGTTTTGTATAAAATGACAATTTCTTTCTGTAACCTTTATTAGGTTTTTCTGTTTCTCTTTATAATTCTGTAAATTTTTGTTGATACATTTTGAGGCTCCGTTGTTTGGTGCATATAGCTCTGGATTTTTGTATTTGCTTGGTGTTATTCCTTTTTGTCATTAAGCATTGCCCATCTGTATCCTTAATAATGAATTTTGTCTTAAAATCTATTTTTTTTCTTATATTAAAATAGCTACTCCAGCTTTCTTTTTGTTAGTGGTTGAGTTTCTTTTTTGGTATGTCACGTATACCTTTTCAACAAATTCATGTGAAATTTCATGTTTTAGATTTGTCTGTCATAAACAATATAAGTTGGGTTTTAAGAATCACCCAAAATGAAAATAGTTATGTTTTGACAAGTGAGTTTAATCTATATAATGCATATTTACGATCTCATTACAATATATATTTGTACTTGTTACTGTTAACTTATTGTGTGCTTCCTATTTTTACTCTTTTTCTGGCTTTATGCCTCTTCCCCAAACCTACTGTTTTTGGAATGTGTACATTCCAATTTTAGTGGCTTGGGCTCTTCCTATTACAGTTATTCTTTACGCAATTAACAGTTAAACAGCTATCTGTCTTCTTTCCACACAGTGCAGGGCTCTGACTTCCATCCCTCAACACTGTTTTTGCTGCCTAGTTTTTCAGTTCTACTTTGCTTTAAAATCCTCCTAAAACCGATTGTTATTATCATATTTAATTGTATCAGTGTTTACTAGATTTATCAACTACTTACTAAATTGTGTGCCTTTGCTTCTTGAGTTTAATGTTTTTCTCTTCTGGGCTTGATTTCCTTGTAATTCTTTAATTAAATGTCTGAGTAGTAAAATCTTTCATTCTTTCCCTCAACATTTCTTCAATTTACCCTCGGCTTTGGATGATCATTTTGCCTGACAGTTATTTAGGTTACCGGTTATTTCCCCTTGGTACTTTGAAGATATTATTTTATTGCCTTCTGGCATGTGTTGTTGCTGATGAGAAATCTTGTATCCATCACAATGGCTCCTTTGTAGATAATCTCCTTTCTGTCCTCTGGTCACTTTTAAAACTTTCTCTTTGTCTTTGATGTTTCATTATGATATACCTAGATGTGGATTTCATTATATTTATTTTGTACGGGACTTCTTTTTATTTTCCCTTTTAGAGTCTCATTTACCTCTTCAAATATGCTTGTTATTTTTTTCCCATGTATCTGTTTGGAATACTTTTTATTACCCATGTTCACTGTTCACTCATTATGGAAATTCTGGTAAGCACTGGGCATTGCATCCTAGCCTCCATGCTCTGTAACATCTCTCCCTCTTCCTCACTCTCCCCCGCCTTCATATTTTTCATTAGATAGTTCACTACTTCCCCCATCCTTCATGACGAATTAATTTTTAAAATTGTCTATTACATTTTTCATTTCTGGAAGTTGTCTTCAATTATTTCAGCTTTGTCTATTATTGGTTTATACTGTCTTCCTCTTCATTATGGTTTTAATTATGCTTTGAAAAAGTCATTTTAAATTTATTTTTATAGACTTTTTTTGGTTGAACCTTTATTCACAATGTTTGGGGGTGCTAATCCACCTTTTTGCATCTACTACATGTGCTAAAATCGATTCATTTTTGTTTTTTCTTCATGTGCTTTGAAATATTTGCTTGTGAGCTCATCCTTAGTGGGGATTATTTTTGTTAGTGAGTTTACCATAACTTAACATGTGAAATTGTCTCTACAGAGTAGGTTTCCTGTTTTCTTCTGCCAGACCCCTAGGGGTTTTGATGGTTATGAATCATCTATCTATCTACCTATGTATGTATTAGGTCTTCGGAAAAGTCATGACGTATTTTGTCTGTTTTTCAAAGGTCATTTATTTATATAAAGAACAAAGATCAATCAATGATATATTACCCATTTTGTTTGATAACCTTTTGCCATCTTTCAGTGAACTTCATAATTCCTTGTTCATAGAAGGACCTGCCTTTATTTGTGAAAAACTGAACAAGGTGCTGATTTACAGCCTCATCTGAATTGAAAGCTATACCATGCAAGGAATTTTGAAGAGAGTGAAACAAGTGGAAGTCTGACAGCGCAAGGTCAGGCGAGTATGGTGGGTGTGGCAATACATCCCATCCAAGCTTCAATAATTTTTGACGGGTGATCAAACTTGTGTGTCATCTCATGTTGTCGCGATGGAACACAACTGCTTTACAATTAACAAGCTCTGGACGTTTCTGGATGATGGATTCGTTCAAACTGTCCAATTGCTGACAGTACACATTCAAATTGATTGTTTGGTTCATTGGTAGGAGCTCGAAAAACACGACATCTTTAAAATCCCACCATACTGAGTGCATAACCTTCCTCTAGTGAATGTCTGCTTTCCATGTTGTTTGAGGTGAAACATCACGTTGGGACCAAGACCATTTGCATACCACATTGTTGTAAACAATCCACTTCTCATCACCAGTTATCAGTCACTTCAAAAAAGGATCGTTTTCATCACGTTTAATGAGCATATCGCAGATGTATATACACACCGTCAAATGAACTTCTTTGCGTTCATGCGGAACCCAAATATCGAGCTTGCTTACATATCCCAGCTTCTTCAGGTGGTCGTGAATGCTTGAATGGTGGATGTTCAGTGTTTCTGCAATCTCTCATGTCGTAACATGGGTTTGACTCAATCAATGCCTTTATTTTGTCGTCCTCAATCTCGGTGGGCCTCCCTAACTGAGGAGCGTCATTGAGATCAAAATCACCAGCATGGAATTTTGTGAACCATCGTTGGCACTGACATTCTTGTAGAGCACTGTCACCGTAAAACTTTATGCAACTTTTCACAAGCTTGATGCACGTTCTTCGCTTTATGGAAGTAAAACAGTAAAATATGGCAAAAATGCACAGTTTGGTGTTCTATCTTCAACTTGTAAAATCTCCAAAACTTAACCAAATCGCTCAATTTATTTTTAAAATGAAGCTAGAACTGTCAGCTGTCAAATGACATAGCAATAACATAGATGCGAATGATCCTAGCACTTCCAACAATGAACTAGTGCCATCTGTTGCAAACATGCATCATGACTTTTCCAAAGACCCAATATCTATCTATCTATCTATCTATCTATCTATCTATCTATCTATCTATCTATCTATCTATCTATCGATCTATCATCTATCTAGTTATCCTATGTATCTATCTATTATGGTACAAATGATAGATGATAGAAATGAGATTTGGGTTTCTCACAGATAGCTTTTTATCTGCACATGGCCTTAGATATATAGCAAGCTTTATTGCTAGGAGGGTCCCAATTCTAGCTCTCCAGCTTGCCCTGGGCCAGAAGTCCCATCTGTGTCCCTGCTTGGGCCAAAGACTCTCACACTGTCCTTAGGTCTTGTATCTGTGGCCCTGATTCCTGGGGCTCACTTGATTTCAGCTGGCATGTACCCCTCTTGCTTTACTTTCTCTCTTCAATTCTGGACCTTGATGATTTCCTTTTCTTTCTGTTACTCGTGGCTGCTACATAAATGCTTTTTTCTGGGTGGTTGGTGTGTTGGTGGTTATATTTTTGATAGCATTTAGCATTTCAATGTGTTTGTAGTGGGAATAGGGCCTGACTGTCTCAGGTGAGTCTGTCATGTGGTGACCTAGGGTTGCTTTTTAGGAAGAATATTTTTTGTACTTCTACTTAAGTCCAGAATAGGTATTCAATAAGAGAAATCTTTTTTTTAAACTCATTGGATGACAGTGGGTACTGTCCCACTCAAAGATGATTTCCGTTATATGATTTATATTATTGGTGTTGAAAGCATTGAATAATGTAGATAGTTTTTCCATAGTTTAAAAAGTAGGGAGGAAGAAAATAGAAACCATGAATTTATCTGGTAGGAAAAACTGAGAATTTTGTAAGAGAGTGAGCCTTCTTCTGTGGGAAGGAGGAAATTGGTAGGGCAGATGAAAATGATTGCATCTGTTAAGCACTGAAGATTGTTATTGTTGTTGTTGTTATTACTGCTGCTGCTGTTTTTGTCATAAGCACACTTAACATGAGGTCTGCCCTCTTAACAACTTTTTAAGTGTCCAGTCCAGTACTGTTAACTACAGGCACAATAGGAAGATTGTTTTACGGGGAACCAAGGCAGAGTCATCAGAGCTGGGAAAGACAAGAGGGGTGATGCTCTGTGAGTAATACACTCTCTAGCTAACATCTCAAACTCCCAATAAGAGAGCAAATGGATTGTGAATCTTGCAGTGGCATGAGGCTGAGAGGTTGCATGAAGATTTAAAAATTGCTCCTATTCAAGCTGACCCAATCAGAGAAGGGTCTTTGAATATGATGTGGACTGTTCTTCAGGACCCAACACAGACAGACATGTGGATTGGATTAGTACTTAGATAGGATACAATAAATAATACTCATGTATAAATTATAAACGTGATGAAAGAACTAACATTTATTTGAATTTTTTAGAAAGGCACACTCTCATGGCTATAGAGAGAAATGTGTATGCCTTGATAGGGAATTTTTATTTTTTTTGTCTTTTGATCTCCTACTTATTGTTTTAATTTTAATATAATTTAAAAGAGATTTCTTTTAATTTAAAAGATACTTCTGTAGGAGTATTAAAAAGGAAAAAATTTTAAAATGTACAGTGTTCAAGTTATACCATCCTTATGCAACTATTTTTATTTTGCATTTTATATCACATTTGTGTACTATCTTTCCTGGTTGTAATGATACTATATACAATATTTTGCATTTCCTTCTATTTACTTTATAATCAATGTTTTCAGGTATTTAACCAAATTCTCATAATTTTGCAGATATTTTAGAGTAGAGACTTGCTAGTAAGGCACGGGACTAGTGAAATATATAAAGGGGAGGGAATCAGGATTGCCCATTTGTCAAGTGAGGGCATTAAAAATGAAAAAAAACACCTATTCTGTAATTTTTCAGCATTTTAGCAAATAAAGGGCATTTTAACACCCCACCCTTCCACAAAAAACATGAAGGATATACTCTCAAAAGAAAGGAGAATGCCTTTCACTACTTAAATTATTTTTATGAATAAAATTAGCATCCCTTCACTTTCTCCCTTATTTCTCCCAGGGTGATTGAAAACCTCATCAGGGACCTTTCTCCAGCCACAAGCAGGGTCAGGACTCCCGGACTGGGTGACATCTGGAGGGACTTGTTGCAGTCTGGGTTAGTTTGTGATTTTGCTTGCAAAGCAGCTGATTAATTCAGTCGCACCAGTGAGAAAGCTGGGGGTTTCAAATGGCTGCCCCCCTCCCCAAGCAGATGGAGCTCCCCCTGCAGTCCCAGCACCAGAAACCTCAGGATGGCTCCGATTTTTATGTTTGTTTTAATAAAATTTTGTCTGAAAACACTGAAAAATGTTCAAATGAGGCTCATTACTGGAGACCTTGACATCTTTGACCATATGCTTTTTTGTTGAAAAAGGATTTGATCTAGACGTGTGTCTGATCTCTTCATGTGGCAGAGATATCTTCTTAAAGAAAAGTTCTGTAGGAGATAAGGATGCGAATTAAAAGTTGGACATTTTTGAACCGGCTCCACTCGACACCAGTGAATGTTCATAGCGCCATGTGCTGGGCAGGAGTTTTCAGTGTCACCTGGCCCGCGCTCCTGCCTGAAATACGTCTGCGCTCACCTGTCTCAATGGTACAGTTGTGCTGCCACTCTGGCCGTGGCTAGGTTAACCCGTCCTCAGTAGAGGCAGAAAGCTCTTCAGTAACGTTTTTGATGTGGTTTATCTTTCACTTCTCAGGAGGAAATTCATTCCAACTGGAATCATAATTTTTTGAGGGCTTTCAGCAGATTTTAGAGTTCTGGGAATGAAAGGCTCATGTGTTTTGTTCAGGAAACTTCCAGCTGCTTAAAGGAGTTAGACATTAAGCATCAGATCACTGTTAGGTGTTCAAAGATATTCTTCAAAAGGGCTTGAGAGAAAGAAGAAGAAAACTCTCCCAAAGCCCCCCATATTCGTGTGTTATTAAGCGTTACTTCCACAGCACGGTTGCTCTGTGGCGCTATTTACAAAACGGAGAGTATTTTTCATGATAAGGGTGGACTTAAATTACTGTAAATACACCACTTGCTGCTTTTCCAGTCATCATCACTCCCTCCCCCAATTAAAGTCAATACTTATTAAAGTCAGTTGATTTTTGAATGATATTTGTACAGCTGTTTTGGTTTATTTTTCAAAAGTTCCTATCTTTGTAATGAAAGTGTCAAAAGTTAAAAACCGAAATTAAATCAAGAAGTAGGAGGTATATGCCAACCAAGTGCGAATAACAGGACAGAAAGCAGTTAGGGAGACAATGGAAGTGGCTCAGAGGAACTTCAAAGTCTTTGCAAGTTCACAACGCTCTGCATAAAATAAAACTCTTTTAAAAAGGGCTCGTTAAGCTTTGACTTCCGCTCGTTTTGACTTTTTTATGCCTCTGAAGTTATTTTCAAGTTGCTTCTGTTATGACTCTAGGAGAAAACAATCATCTTCGCTACTTAAAGTGGTGAATGAAAATGCTTGGACACAGAAATGTGCAGATCTGTGCGTGGAGCAAGATGCTTATAGGAGCATGTCAAGGGAGTGAGAAACACAGGAGTCAAGTAATTTAGGAAGTAAAGTGGGGGAAAGGTCCTCTTTTTTTTTAAAAGATTTTTTATTGGGGAACTGGGGGGATGGGAACAGTGCTGGGGAATTGGGGGAAGGGGAACAGACAAGTTGCTGTCGTTTTGTTCTTCAGTCTAGTTGTGGGGGACGTTGCTTCACTGGCCCAAGTTGGCACCATCATTGCGCTCTTCCCGGGCGAGGCAGATCAGTCGCCGGCTTCTGGACGGCCGCTCACGGCGGCTGCTGGCCGCTCCCGCTGGCTGCTGGCTACACACGGTAGCCCATGGCAACCCACTGCAGCAGGGGCTGCAGCCTACGCCGTCGCAGGCGACTCATGGCAGCCCAGCTCCAGGTTGAGCTGTTGTTCGGCATCTTAGCTGTAGAGGGCGGGAAAGGTCTTCTTGTATAGTAACTATTTTTAGTTCTGATTGTGGTCCCCACTCTGTATCTATCCTGATTAGCCTTTGGCAGTGAAAACTCAAAATAAATATCAACTTAACTGTCATCCATCCATCTGTCTGTCTGTCTGTCTGTCTAGCTAGCTGTCCATCTAGCTATCTATCACCTGTCCTTCTGATTTTTTTTTCTATTGAGCATGTATGTTACAATAATATCGTATTGGATTGCTTCACAAGTTAGTGAGCTTACTACATTGCCTTTGTCCCCAGAGGGGTTTTCCTTGATTTCCTTTCAGCTTTACAAAACTTCGTAGAGATTTTTGGGACCATGGTACCTTCACAATTGAGCCTTCAGGTTGGATTCGCATGACTGGTGTTATTTAAACATTAATTGAATTCCAGCCTAATATGACTGTTGTGTTGTGGGCTCTGTCATATGAATTGGTGGGAGTGGGGGTGGGGGTCCTGATGACTAATCCTAAAATCCAGTGATTCTGTGAATCATATGACATCCGTCAGTCCCAAAAATCAAAGCTGGTGAACCCTATGTCCTGTGGTTAGAGGTGATGGATCTGGTTGGGGTTTGTTCCCCTGTAAACCCAACTGCGCTAATTAGAGAGGAGAAAAAATAGTGACAACATGGGGATATTGGCCAAGGATTTCCAAGTGAGGTTAGACACATGGACAGGTTGGAATCCCAAATCTGCCTTTAGTTTTCATTGAGTTATATCAGAGTTTAGAAGCTGCTTGAAGTATCAAATTGACATCTCTTTGGCTCACCTGTAGAAGACACTCAATATTACTTATTGTCCAAAAAATTAAAACATAAAGAAATACAACAAACAAAAACCTTTTGGCATATTTCGGCCAGAAGTGTCCCTTAATTGTTTATTCTACCTTCAGCTGGTGCTATGATTTCATCCTTCATAAGATGTATTATTATTGCATTTCTGGGTCAAATAAAATGAGCTTCTTCTATCTGCCCTTCATCCTCTCAAGAGTGAGCAGAGGTGGTTGATATGATTGACGAGGTTCTGCTCTCCTGGCATGAGACAGACAGCCACCCACAGAGGGTGGGGTCACTCCAGTGTCCCCTCTGAACCCCTTATTTGCCCTCTAGAGGGCTGCCTCCCGTGGAGCAGGCGGACACCCTGTGACACTACACTGGCGCTGTTCTGAGCCCTGTCCTTCAGGGGACATTCTCTGTCTCACCCACCCTCCCCTGAGGGAAGGTTGGAACCCAGCTTGAACTTAAAGTCTCTATATTGCAGGACATTTCTTCCAGCCACTGGCCTACAGGCAAGTCCTTCTGATCCTGACATTGTCAAAACGGCCTTGATGCCCAGCCACTCTCCCAGTGAGGTGTTTTCACTAGTTACCTTTGCAGCCCCAGGTGGGCCAAAGAAGGATGGGATGGGGTGGAGGTTGGAGCATGGGTTGTCTCCAGCCTGGATCACTGACCCTCCCTAGGCCCTTCTGTCTCTTGGTGTCTGGCCACCTGGCTCTTCTCACTCTTGTGGACCGCCGGCCCTGGCTCTGGCGTTGGACCTCACAGCCCACTCCTCACTGATTTGCCCCTTCCTGTTGCCCCATCTCTCGCAGGGACCAGGTGGGCTGTGGCTAATACATGGTCTGATGGGTTCTGACACCTGCCCGTTTCCACCTGGCATGGTTACAGTGTCTCCCAACATGGCCACCCACCCAGACTGTTTTGTGACTGGGCTGGACTCGGTGGGGGGGCAGTGCACGATGCAACTTTATTTCCCCAACTCACTGCTCAAGTCTTGTCACATGCCAGACTTTCCTCATCACTCCCAGATTTTTATTAACAGTCTAATTTTCAAGTATTGAGAAGTCCAGATAAGTCTCATCAAGAGAAGTCTGTTTTTCAGTCGCTTTAAAGACCCTCTGCATCTTGGGCCTGCCTCCGAATCGGGAAGTCCTCTGTCTGGGTGCCGGCCGGCTCCCTGTCTCCCAGCCTCACTCTTCTACTCTTCCTTCCCCCACTGACCTTTGCGTCTGGTCCTGCAGGGCTGGAGCTGGGAGGAAGGGGACAGTAAGGGGCCACTGAAAGGCTTACTTGCAGCGCATTGTGATTTGTGGAGCTGAGGTCTAAGGGCTGCGTTTTATGGGGTGTGTTGGAGGATTCCTGAGGGCTCTTACAGGCACACCCCACTCCAGCTCTCTGTGGCCTGGTGATGCCCTGGTGTTGGTCTGCTTATGACACCCCACCCCTAGCTTCTTTACCCCTGGTATACCTCCAGCCTCTTTCTCTCAGGGTTGACGCACCCACGGACGTCCAGCCGCTTCCATGGACCCCATGGCACCAAGAAGATGCTCAGGCCATCGACGGCCACTCAGCATGCCCCCGCCGTGGTCCTCTCTGCTCACCTGCTCTCAGGTGGCTCCAGGCCTGTGCACTTCTCCCAGCTCCTCCGGTTGGTGGATGGAAATGGGGGAAGTAGTTACACCACACGGAAATCAAGCAGACTCTGCAAATGCGCCCCCTCCTCTCTCTGACTCCGGATTTTAGACAGCCTCCCCTCCCCCCCTGCATGTGGGGAAGGGTCAGGCTCCCGTCACGGCTCAGGCGGTGTGTGACGGTCGTGGATCGCCTGCTCTCTGGTGGGGGGTCCTCATGACCCTGGTCTGCTGAGATTTACCCCAGCATACCTTGAACATCTCATGCTGTCCATTTTTGCTGACTTCTTTCACACTTATTAATGATGTCTAAGATCTTTCCCAACTCGAAATCATGTGATTTTATTATCCTAGGTTTTACTTGGATCTGGTAGCTGACTCTGTGGCTCTTCAGTTTGCCCGTGGGCGTGCACCCTGGGCTGTGCTGCCCAGCTCCCTCCAGAGAGGGACGACTGATTCCTCTAGACGCTGGGAGTGTGTCTAGAAGATGCCTCAGCTGTCAGCCTTCTTTGGGGAGTGCCTGCTGATGGCGACCATCCTGCCTAAGGCCCTGCCTCCTTCCTGGGGCTACCAATGACTAATCAAATCATGACATGGGTACCAGCCAGTTTCTCCAGAGAAGCAGAACCAATAGGATAGTTACAGATATATGTATGTAGATGTCTATCTCTGTCTCTGTCTCTATCTCTGTCTCTGCCTCTGTCGCCATCTCTATCTCTATCTTGACCTATATCTGTATCTCTAATCTATATCTATTTAAATGAAATTTATTTTAAAAAATTGGCCCATACAATTGTGGGGGCTGGCAAGTGTAAAATCTGTGGCATGGCCCAGCAGGTTGGAAACTCAGGCAAGAGATGATCCTGTCTTGATTCTGAAGTTTGTAGGGCAGGCTGACAGGCTGGACACTCAGACAAAATTTCTGTGTTATGGCCTGGAGGCAGAATTCGTCCTCCCCGCAAAATATCTCAGTTCCCTCCCTCCCTGCAAGTCCTTCAACCGATTGGGTGAGACCCACCCACATTAGGGAGGGTAATCTGCTTTACTGAAAGTGAACTGGTTGCTTAGTTGTTCAGCACATCTATAAAATACCATCATGGCAACACCTAGACTAGTGTTTAAACAGAGAGCTGAGCACCAGAGCCTAGGCAAGTTGACGCGGTATTAACCACACAGCAGGGGCTAAAGGCCTGGTCCCCTGCCCCTGACTGCCAGCTCTGAGGGGCCAGCCCATCTGCAGGAGCCCCATGGGGTCACCTGAGGCCTTTACTAGGGCTGCCTCCCAGTTCCCCTTTCCCCCTGCCCAGGCCTGTCTCTTCCCCCCACATCCATGGGTGTTGATTCCAAGAACACACCCTTTGAATGCCCTGCATGTTTGTCTCCAACTCAGGTTCTGCTGCCCTGAGACTCCATCCTGCAAAACCAGCTCATGGACAAACTCAGACCACAGAAGTGGACTGTCACTCCATGCCCCGGTGTTACTACTCATGCTGCGTAATTCACATTCATTGGAGGCTCTCACCTTTAAATGACCTCTAGTAGGCAATTACTAATGTGACTCCAGTGAGCAAAGTATTTAAAATTCACAAGTAATCCCCCAAAACTTGTAACTTCTCTGTAAACCGTTTCCTGTAGCTCTTAATGGGTTTTAACTGAGAGAGGATCATGGATCTCAGGAGAGGTTCCCCCCCCCGCCCCCCGGTAGGAAACGGCACAGAAAGTTTCAGTGAAGCTTGCCTCCTGTTTGTCTGCTCTGCTCCTGAACCAGCGTGTGACTTTTCTCCCCTCAGGGAACAGCATGGTTCATGGAGTAAATGGAGGCTGGGCTGCATCCCAAGTTCAAATCCCCACTCATCCACTTACAGATCTGCGATCTTCCTAAGCTTTGGTTTCCTCATCGGAGAAATGTGGGTGGTAATAATCACCTTCTGGGCTCTCTCAAGAGACGGGCCAGTGATCAGTGCCACCAAAGGCTCTGCGGTTTGACTGCGGAACAAAACCCTTAGTAGCCACCCTGAGAAATAGCGGGGGCCTTGCTGGGTTAGCTGGCTCATGACGCCTTGGTTTAAAGAGCTGGTCTTGAGATTGCCAAGCCTGGTCCAGTTTCAGAGGGTTTGGCCGGCAAGGAAAGGCTCAGGTACTCAACAGCTCCTACCCCAGCGAGAGAAAAATAGGGCTGAGTAAACCTTATAATGTGCCTTGTGAATGCTGCCAACTGAAAACGCAAATTTCAAGTGAGAAAGAGTCCCCTCACAGCCTGCTGGTTCAACAGGCAGGTGTGTGGGGACCAGAGAAGGTTGGGTCCTGTCCTCTGGGCCAGTGACCCTCTGCCCACTTGGCAGAGAAGCTGCTTTTCATTTCCCTACAGTCTCTGTCACAGTCCCCATCTTCTCTACCCCCCCATCCCCCACTGCCTCTGGAAACTGTTATCATCCTTCTTCTAAGCGCAGCCTTCAGGCAGAGGCTCCGGTCACCGTCCCTGACTAGCCAGGGCTCTGGAGCCCCTGCGATGTCTTGCTCTGGGGCTGGAACAGAACGTGCCATCTTCATCAAGACCCCACTTTCCCTCTGTTGGGCATCCCTCTCTCTCCCCTTCGCCTTCTGTGGCCAATTGGCCCCTAGGTTCTGGCATTTCCGCCCATCCCTGTCCTGTCTCCTGCTTTCCTGGGCTGCCCACCTGCGCCGGCCTGGTTGGACTGTGGCAGCAGCCTTTGAACTGGCCTTCTGCTCCCGGCGTCAGCCTCCTCGGCAGTCTCCCCGAAAGCCTCTTCAGGACACGGCATCCCACAGATGCTCAACACTCCAGCGGCTATTTCAGAATGAAGGTCAGACTTCATTCACAGCCTGTGCTTTCGGCTGCCCTGAAGGCCTCGGTCTGGCCGCCAGTGGTCCACACAAGGCTTTGTAATCCAGCTAATGTGCCCGCTGTGTCCCCTGACCTTGGGTGCTCCCACTTCTCTGCTTTTCTGGAACATCTGCCTGAGAGACTGGCCCAACTTCTGTCCACACGCTCTGTTGGAGGCCATTGTCCTGTCATGAAAAGCCCTCCTTGATCACCTCCGGAAAGGGCAAAGCTGATGAAGACATTGTTACGCTGTTGACAGAAGGCTTTTGCCATAGTGCCTCACCTAGTCTTCACACACAGAGGTGGCTGCCTTTTGTCCCTGTGTAGCCATGTCTTCTGCTGCCACCTCACACCTGCCTGCTTGGCTGCTTCTCTCTCTGCTGGGATTGCCCTCCTCTCCGATGTCTAGATACTTCCCATTTTTCATGGTCTCGTTTCAGTCCTACCACTCAGAGCAGAAGCTCCCTTCTCTCTGCTGAACCATCCCAGTCCTTATTGGAGCTGCTGTGTTGTCCCTTTTCCTAGATCGTGAAACCTTGGGCCACGTGCTCACTCTCTTGCAAGACGTGTAGGTTCTGGGCGTGAGCGACGTACCTGGGAACTTTTTCATCCTACGTCACCCCTGGACACAGCTCTTTGCAGGGGGTGGTCAGTTAATACTTACTGATGATGGAGTTTATGGAAAATTCTGGATAGATGGGATGCATAGCTATATGGCCAGAGGCACGTTATAAACCTCATGTCGTATTAGCAAAAGGCATTTGTGGCGAGGCTCACAATTTTTGTTTAAAATAAAGAGAAGGATTTAAAAGTCTTTCCTTCCAAATCATGGCCGGTACAAATGAGGCACTCTTTATGCAGGTCTCTGAAACCAGGCAAGAGTCCGCAGAAATGGAAAAGCTGGTTTCAGTGCCCTGGTGGGGACATGTCCATCACCAGGTGCCAACGGTTTCAGCAAAGCCAAGTGGGCAGAGAACTACTTTCATGAGTACAAGGCTCCTTGTCCTTAAAGAGCACAAGGAAACCTTCCCCTGTTGGTATTCTGTACATATTTGGCAGGTTTGTTTTGTTTGTTTGTTTAACAACAGAGCAATAATGGCAAATAATGTAGAGACTTACCTACGTTATTAGAGAGGCTCAAGTATTTTTTTTCTTTTTGCCTTTATGCTAGTTGATTCCCCGCTCCTGATCCCCCCGCAGGAAAGCTTCTCTCTCCCTATCTGCCTCTCCAAACTACGGATATTTAAAATATAAACACCTGCTTCCTACAAGCATCAGAGTGATGTTGAAAGAAGGAATTTCATCTAAAAATGATGATCTGTAATCACTGGGCCCCTGACAAAGTGGTCTCTTTATTAATGTAAGTTGTTGTCATTTTTGTTGTATTATAGATCGTCTTGTCACTCAGGAATTTTTTGTTTCTTATTTATAATATTGAAATGTTAATACAATAGCAATGAACTTAACTGGCAATCAGTTATTTTTATTTACAACTACAAAAGTAATTATGTATTATTAATGATGTTTTAATTTTTTTTTCTGCCCAGTGTTGTAAATTTTAAAAATATGCAAACATTGTTTGCAGATATGGTTATCGATGCATTTGCTGTCTTTAAAATTTGACCTTGTGATTATATCAAGACAGAGTTCATAATGAAGGTCAAATTTGCTTCTAAAACAGACTCTGGGATTTTGTTCTGAAAGGTATGTTTTATGTGATAAACTTTCTTAGAAATACATAATGTTCCTTTAATCCATAGCCTGCTTGTCAGTTGTCTGCTGTTGTGAAATGACTAAATATTTATGTTTTTCCAGTTGAACTTAGGGGGGGAAAAAAAAAAGAACCTCTGGTAAATGTGTTTCCTTTAACAGAAGGCTCAGTGTAAAACGGGAGAGAAGTAGTATTTATAGTTGTTTTCCCGTTCTTGATGTCACCCGCCTTTCAAATGCAGCCTGTTCTCCTTCAAATGTCTCATTTTTCCTGGGGACCTCTAGGCAGCTTATGGTCCCCAGGCTGAGGGGCCATGGAGCTGTTTCTGTTCTGGTGGAAGCTGGCAGCCATGCCTTCCACGCTGAGATGAGCCTGAGTGCTTCCACCTGCAAATGGCCAGGCTGCGAAGAGAGAGCCCCTGAATGTCCACCCCGCCATCCACATTGCAGGCTTTAAAAGTTGGTGCGCGTAGGTGCGCTAATGTCTCTGTTCATTGTGCTCTCTAGATGAAAAAGAACAGGAAGAAGCACTGTGGACGGAGGTTGATGTAGTGTTGTGTAGGCAAAAAGATTGACCCCGAGACACAAAATGAAAGGAAAACAAACAATAAAAAACCCCAAAACTGACAAGACGCACAGTCATGGCGTTGCACAGCTCAGACGTGATTCATGGAGACTCTTGACATTTCCTTCCAGCAAAACTGCTCTTGTTTATTTACGCCACGTTTCTCCAGGACCGAGAACAAAACGAGACCCTTTGGGAAATTCTATAAGATCGCAAGAATTGCCTCGCCGAGGTTTCTGAGTTACAGTGGGTAAGGCAGCACAGTGATTTACAAGTGGAAACGTGTACACGCGTGCACACTCAGTGTCAGATTGAAGGACGATAACAATAAACCACACACATTTTGGGCCTCTGACAAGGTTCAGGAAGCAGGAGTGCTTATGTGGAAGTGGTTTAAGAACACCCGAGCCTCCCATATTTTTTTGTTTCTGCCTTTCCCAGAAAGGACTCATCACAGGGACTCAGCTGCTAGGAGAGCAGCTGTTTGGGCAGGGGTGGGGGGTGGGGGGGGTCTTCACAGACCCCTGCCCTCACCCCTTTCCTTCAGGGTAGTTTCAGGCCCCTTGCCTCTGTACGGCTTCCAGAGCACAGGTGCGCTAGAGCTATCCTGGGCGTCTTTGTCCAGCGCTTCATTCAGGGGCTCTGGTTGGCCCCTTGACGTTGGCCATGATGGGAATAATTGCCCCACAGCAGCTGCTAAACGCGTCCCGGTCAGCTTTCCTGTGGGGAGCCTGTCTAAACACTGCGCAGCACACCCTTCCTTCTGTGGCAGTGGATCCCACCCACCCGCCACAGCTGTCCCCGCCAGCGGGCTCGTGTCTTGCCTTCCTCTGTCTCTTCCAGACAGGACCGTCCCTGGTTCCTCTCTAGAATTTTTATGTCTACTTCTCTGTCAGTTCCCCCGATCCTACCTACAAACATACCTGCTTGCCTCATCCTTAAGCAAGCTGAACAAATCAGATCAGCCTTGTCCTAATGGGATTGTAAACGTCTTGAGGGCGAGAAGCCATGTTGCACCCCCAGCTGCTAGCAATGTCTGAAACAGTAGACGCATGACCAGCGTTGGGTGGCTGAAGGCATCAGCGCCTTCTCCTTGAACTCCTGTCCCCTCCCCTCTCTTTGTGGCTCAGCTCCTTTCATGAAGAGAGTACGTTGACCTTCACAGACCCTCCTCACCAAGCACTGCTGAGCCATCGGGAAACTGGCCGACTGACCGTTCTGTTGCAGTGCTGTTGGAGGCCGCCAAGAGGCTGTGACTTGCCGGATCCAGAGCCTCTTCCCTGTGTGTGGTTGGCATTGAATAACTTCTCGTGCACATTCATCTCTGTAGATAGGATGCTTGTGGACCGCTTCTGTCTTATTGAATGTCCTTGCTTGGCTTCCAGGATTTGGATGTTTTCTAGCTTTCTCCTAATTCTGTTACTGCTCCTCCTTGTGTTCTTGGCTGTTTTATTTTTTTCCTTCAGTGTCCCAAATAGTTCAAGTGCTGTCCTCAATTGTACGCTGCCTGCATAACTCCCTTATGGGAGTTATTCTGCAGCTGGGGGTCAAACAAGGCAATGTGGGGTTGGTATTTGTGATTGTTTCTTTACAGCTCTGTCTCTCATACTAGACTCTGAGCTCATGGGCAAAGCCCACCCCTGGTTGGTGCTTAGCTTTGTAATTGGCACATGGAGGAGACTCAGTCAGTTGCATGTTGGATGGGTGGGTGGATGGATGATGGATGGATTGGTGGATGGATGGGTGGCTGGGTGGATTGGATGAATGGATGGATGATGGATGGATAGATGATAGATGATGGATGGATGGATGATAGATAGATGATGGATGGATGGATGGATGGATGGATGGATTTGATGGGTAGTTTGGGTTTAGATCATCAAAGGAGACAAATACCAGTAGAACTTCTTAATTATAGAGACAAGTCATTTAACATTTCTTAGCTCATACTCAGTGCTCTCTGGGCATTAAGATGAAACCTTCTCCCTACAGCATGCCTCTCCAAGTGCACTCTTTCACCTTCATATCTGCTCAGATCTCCTCTGCCTTGCATGCTTTCCTCCCCAATGCCACCTATTGAATGCTAAGTGCCCATCATGTACTAACTCTTCTGAAAGGGCATTGCCATTCCATGGTGCTAGATGGACTTGCTGCCACTTTTGCACCTTTCTTATGACCTCACCACATTCTGCCTCCAATCAATTATTTAACTAAAAGTATAATCCCCCCACCAAGCTCTCTGTTTATGGAGGGCAAGTCCAATGTCACCTTGAGTGCTGGGCACTCAATACGTGTATAGATTGAAATTGGTCACTTATGATAATAGCTATTGTTTCCTAAGTTTTAAATATAGTGTTATAAATAGGAAGATTTATGGGCTGAACTAATTTCCAGCAGATCATTTTATTTTAAAATTAGAGCTGGAGAGCATATTCAGCACGTCTGTCTGGGCACAGACACAGATGGGAAGAGAGCTGAAAGTGACTCTTTTGAAGTAGATACTGTTGTATAGGGTGTTCTGTGCCTTCAGGGCTGGTGAGCTCTTCTCTTCCCCGCCCTACGTGGAGGATTTCCTTCATTTACTCCCAGACACCCAACAACATAGTGGTTTCATCCTTAGGCTACCTCCTCTCATGGACCTGAGATGGCTGTCACAGTTCCATGTGTCACACACAGGACAATATCATATGACCTTTTTTTTTTTTTTGTCAGCCAGGAGACTTTTGCTAGAAGTCTTTTAGCTTGCTTCCCCGAGTGTTGAGTTGGCCAGAATTCTATCACATGCCCACCCCCAAACCAATCAGTGGCAAGAGGAAAGGGTACCCAGTGATAAGATTTACCCCTGCAGTTGGGGCAGCGTCAGCTTTCTCTGGGGCATGTTGGTGGGACAGGCTATGCACTTGAACAAAATTGGGGTTCTAATGGGGGAGGAGGTAACCAGATGTGTCTGCTGCCTCTGTGGCCTGTGGCCTATGATTGAACAAACTGGCTCCTGTGTGACGGAGCTCACTGTGACCGTGGGGGCAACTGCTGTCCTCTCTCCTTGGCGTCCTCTCTGTCCATTCCGGAGGGAAGGGAGCCTTCTCACCGAAGGCTACTGTTGTTCCCCTGAGGCCTGGTCTGTTTCCTGTCATGGAGGCAGCTCTTCTGGACATCTAGTTTTCCGTCTTTCCAGTAGTTGACCTCACTTCTGAAATACTCGCTGTTGCTGACACAAGGTGGCCAGGAAAATCTGTGTGTAGGGAGAAGCTCTTCGTCCAGCATCTTTGGCGAGCAAGAGCGTCACACATCCCTGAACGTAACAATGTCTTGCATCTGTCTAGGTGGCACTGTCACAAACACCGTCTCACTGGACTTGTACCACCTCTCTCTCATCCACGCCACCTCTGTCACCCATGTCACCTTTCTCATCCACAGCTTGCACAGGAGTAAACGGAAGCCGGGAGTCGCTCTGCTGGCCGCTGGGGGGTCAGCACACACCTGGGGCTCCAAGCCCATGGGCCCTTGTGCTGCCCACAGCTTCTTTGGCAAATTAAGCTTGACCTTCAGGTGCTCAGATGTGTTTGGTTTTAACCATTTCCAGTGGGAGCTTTCTGATGACCTCATGTGTTCTCCCACCTCTCGCTCTGCAGAATACGGAGGCTCACTGAAGCCCAGGGTGATGTGGTTCGTAGCCCCCGCTGTCGCAGGGCTGGGGGCCTCATATGGGTCACTTGGCTTTTTGACCTCTGCCATCTGCAGGACCAGGGGCTCTTGGGCTGGGCTGAGCAGTTTGCTCTCATACTAAAGTTTTCAAATGGCTGTATTTTTTGAGTCCTGGACTCTGGTTTGCATAACTTTCTGACTTTTTTACTTTGATTTGGCCAGCTGGTACCTCACGTGGCTGGTACTGTGCCTTTCTCTGGCAACGCTTCTCTCCCTGGACGTTGTGACATCTTTTTGGATCCTTTCTGGCTTCTCAGCTGTGTTATGGATAATGTACAGTGTCAGATAAATGCCCTCTGGATAAATGAAATGTTAATAACGCCATAATGCTAATTTAAAAATAACCATTGCATATATTTAATAGAATCTTCTCTGGGTTTTACTCTTGTCTTTAAATCAGATCCAACAATGCAAACATATATTAAGTTACCCATTTGGCACAGCTGAGGTTTTGGTACAGAAATGTGCAATACTACAGGGTGACATAGCGTGGGAAAGCTTAGACCACGCTTTCAAAACTCTTATTCGCTTTGCAGCAGTTGGGAACTCAATACTATTTTAACACCTGTCCATGGAAAGAATTTAACTAAGTGATAATCAATATTGGCTTTGGGATTTAGAGCAAAAGAAACTTGGAAATGCCTTCATTAACTCAAGGTCTGTGCAGCCGTACAGAACGTGACCTCATTTGCCATTAATTACCTCCCCTTTCCTCTGCACACCTGCCACTGAACGCGGGAGGCCAGCATTGCTCCACGAGGCTGGGTGTTCCATGCTGTCCGGGAAATGTGTGCAGGACTATACGGTAATTCTTACGTAGTGTTTTCTTGTTTTATTGAGGTATAATTGACATGTAACATTAACGTAGTCCCCCTTATCCACTGGGACAACCCCAGTGAATGCCTGAAACCTCGAAGAGTATGGAACCCTACATATATTGTGCTTTCCTATACACACATACCCATGATAAAGTTTAATTTATAAGTTAGGCACAGTAAGAGGTTAACAACAGTAACTAATAAAAAAATAGAGCAATGATAACATACTGTAACAAAAGGTATGCAAATATGGTCTCCTCCCTCTCTCTCTCTCTCTCTCTCTCTCTGTCTCTGTCTCTCTCTCTCTCTCTCTCTGATAACCTATCTGAACCAAGATGGCTACTAGGTGCCTACAGGGCGGGGAGCATATACAGCTGGACGAAGGGATGATTCACGTCCTGGACGGAGCGGGATGGCGCAAGATTTCATCACACCACTCAGAACAGCGAGCAATTTAAAATTTATGAATTGTTTATTTCTGGAATTTTCCATTTAATATTTTCGGACTTTGGTTGACTGTGGGTAACCGAAACCTCAGAAAGGGAATACGTGGATAAGGGGAGACGACTGTGTATGAGTTTCAGGTGTGCAATTTAATGATTCGATATTTGTGCATATTGCTAAGTGATCACCACAATAGGTTTAGTTAACACCCATCACCACATGTAGTCACAGGATTTTTTTTCTTGTGTTGAGAACTTGTAAGATCTACTCCCTTGGCAACTTTCAAATATGCAACAGAATATTATTGACTGTTGTCACCGGGCTGAACTATATCTCCAGGACTTATTTAATTTATAGCTGGAGATTTGTACCTCTTGACCCCCCTTGACCCGTTTCTCTCACTCCCCAGTCCTGCCTCTGACAACCGCCAATCTGTTCTCTGTATCTATAAGGTGGTTTTTTTTGTTACTTTATTATTATTATTATTATTATTATTATTAGATTCCACACATAAGTGAGATCACACGGTATTTGTTTTTCTCTGTCTGACTTATTTCACATAGCATAATTTCCTCACGGTCCATCCATGTTTTCACAAATGGCAAGATTTCTTTTTTTTTTATGGCTAAATAATATTACTCTGTGTGTGTGTGTGTGTGTGTGTGTGTGTGTGTGTGTGTGTGTGTACCACATTTTCTTAATTCCTTCATCTGTTGATGGACACTTAGCTTGTTTTCATGTCTTGGCTATTGCTTCATTTTTTTTCTGATTATCGAGATGAATATTCTTGGTTTTTAAAATTTGGAAAGTACCCAAAACTACAAAGAAGAAAATAAGACTCTTCCATAATTCACATTGGAAACCCACAGACTACTTCTGTTAGCAGTTTCGTGCGTTTCCTTTGGGTCCTCCTCCTCCTTCTATATTCCCTCTTTTTATTATTATTTTTTTATTGTTAGTTTCAGGTGTACAGAACAATGAAATAAGTTATCCTTTTCACCCTCACAAAGTAACGACCCCCCTCTTATCTGTCATCCTTTTTTTTTTTTTCTAAAACAATACTGGAACCATACCATATATATAGTTTTGTATCCTAATTTGTGTTCCCAAGAATTTGTATTTCCCATATCACAATAAATGCTTTGCTGTGACAGTGGGCTACTTGGATTAAATATCTCTCTGCACAGGCCCAAAGCCTTTAGGTAGAGCTGGCTGGGGGCCTCCTGAGTGGAGCGGGAGGGTCAGCTGGCCTGTGGACCCATTTATAAATAATGTAATATTATCCATTGCAAATATTGATTTTGATGCAATACTTGACATTTTCTAATTGGAAAATATTTTCAACTGAAACAGTTGCCATTTGCAATTTGTCATGTTGTGAGGCTTTTGTTAAGTGCAACATTTTGGGATTGGATATTTTACTTGGAAAGTTGCATACGCCCAGAAATTCCCATATCTCCAAAAACAGAGATTGGATTTTAGGACCGTGCCAATCGGCCTTTCTGAGATTTATTTTCTTTCTTTTTTTAGGACGGTAGTGTTTTAATCTTTTAAAAAATATGGCTCCTCTTAGTATCTACAAATTAAAAGGATTGTTTCTTTCCTGGGACTAAAACAATTGTTTAATTACAGTTCTTGGGGTGTTTAATAAACCCCATTACTCTTTTTTTTTTTTGAGCAAAGAGAAGTGCTAAAAGAATGATCTGGGAAAACCATTATTACTGAAGCTGGGGGCCGTAAGGAGAGGAAAACATTTTCAAAATATTTTCTTTGCAAAAGTATACGTGTGCTTCAGTGCGCCAGTCCAGGGTTGGCCTTTATTTCAGTCCTAATTTTTGCTTCATAATGCTGAGCTTCCCTTGAAGGAATGTTGCCACCACCCCCCCCCTTTTTTTTTCAAGGGAAGGATTTTAACTTCATTCCCCTTTTAGGATATTTTAAAATAATGTTTGAGAATAGGTTTTGTCACTAAATATCCAGTTAGTTGATCCTTGGTATTAATATTTGGGAAAAAAAACAAGCTTTAATATATTTACATTCTCTTTCAGGTTGTTCCAAGATCTTTGAAGACTCGAGAAAAGCTGTGTTGACCAAAAGCAAGACAAATGACTCACAGAGAAAAAAGATGGCGGAGCCAAGGGCAATTAAAGGTAAAACAAAACCCCCAGATAATCCTATCCCACCTAGTTAAGGGTTTGTTTTCTTTTGCTTGTTTTTAATGTGAATATTTATGTTCCCAAAATGCCGAAGACCTTTTCTTGGCTTGTCTGGAGGACCGTTGGTGTACTTTGGAGGGTTACGTTGGTTCCCTCGATTCGCCCTCTCAAGTAAGATGCCCCTCGTGTAGCACTGCCTGTTCCCACCCCAACACTGGAGATTTTTGAAGTCACTGCTTTCTAAGGATTATAGTCAGCACAACTCCTCCTCTCACTCCCTTCTACTCTCTCGTATTCCTTCCAGACGCTCCAGAGAGATGAAGGCAATGCAGTGTCTACTGACCTGGGCTTTTATGATAACTATATTTTTTCTGTCATATTACTACATTTGGTTTTTAGTTATTTTATACTTGTTTTACCTGAATTCAAATGAGACCTCATGTCAAGAGGCACACAGAGCCTCTGCCTTCATTAACTGTGCACACAAAGTAAGGGTGGAGGATTTCAGCACTTTATCCACAAGACGTTCCCCTTAGCGCCTCAGGAGTGTCAGGGGACAGTCCCTTTTCCCCTCAGAAAAGCGTCCCAGGGGTTGGAAGAGGTCATGGTGGGACCCATATAATGCTCACTTCAGCCACAGAACTTAAAAATGTCTCTCCTTTGGCACAGCTAAGCCAGGAATGATTAGTAGATAGGACAGCGATAATGGTGACTGGGACGTCCCTTGAACAGAGTTGGTGTCCAGTAAGAAAGAGTGCAGTTAAATTGGATGTGGTTCCTGGGGCTGTGCCCCCATCAGGGTCTTTAATCTTCATTTAAAGTTAAGTGAAGATTAAAATATTATATTTTTTATGAGTTAAAATATTTTATGAGTTAAAATATTGCAGCGAGTTGCTCAATAAAGGTGTATCCGTTTGCCAGAGCTGCAGTAGTGAAGCACCACAGATGGGGGTGGGGGTGGGGCGGGTTAGACAACAGACAGTTATTTTCTCACAGTTCTAGAGTCTAGACGTCTGAGAAAGCTCAAGGTGTTGGCCAGGTTGGGTCTGTGGGAGAGGGGTCAATTTCCCCTGTTTTCCCTCTTAGTTCTTCTGGCTGGTCTAATTACCAAATTGACATGGAACAGATTAACAGGAGAAAATAACCAAATTTATTACATATGTACCCCCAGGGTCTCCATAAGAACAGGGGACCTGAGGACAGGTGGGCAGTTGAGGCTCATGCCATCTTGAGCTGAGGAGAAAGGGGTGTAGTGGTTTGGACTTAACAGGGAAAGTAGGCAATTTCACAGGTATATAGGAAAGAGCAAACATTTGGTACACAAATTCTTACCGGGCCGCCCAGAGACAGTGGGACACAGAGGGGCGTCTAACAGTCAGACTTTGCAGGTTCCTCTGTCTGCCACCCTTAGTTCATATTATGCTAAGGCTGTACTCCCTTCCTCCAAGCATGTTTTTTGTTAGTTTGTTTGTTTGTTTTTTCCCTGTCTGAATTCCTTTAGGCAGGTAAGGGGAAAGATCATAGGTTCTTCCTGAGTCTGTCTTAAAAATAAGCACCTTAAAATAATCAGTATCCCAAAGAGGCATATTTTGGGGTGGCACGCTCTGCTCCCCGCAGTTCCTTCTCAGGCTGTGAGGGACGATCTGCCCCCGGCCTCTCTCCTTGGCTTGTACGCAGGCATCTGCTCCTTGTATCTGCACATAGTTTTCCCTTTACCCATGTCTGTGGCCCAATTTCCCTTTTCTTATGAGGACACCAGTCGCGTTGGCATTAGGGCCTGTCCAGTGACCCCACTTTAACTTGATTACCTCTGTAAGCACCTGATATCCAAATCAGGTCACACCCTGAACTCCTGGGGATTTGGATTCTGGCCTGTGAGGGGTGGGGGAGGGTCGATGCAGATGAACCCATTATAAGAAGCCTTTGTATTCATTTGGAAAGATAAGCCGTATCCTACTGAAGAAGTTAAATTTCTCATTTTTAGGTAAATGTGAAGGTACATTTGGCCTCCATACTCCCACCACCCACTGGTCTCTCTTGCCCGCTTCTGGCTGTAGGCACCAGGGCTGGGACTAGGCTAAGCCAAGCAAGGCACAACATTGAAGGAGGCACTGCCTCTCAGGCGCCAACCCTGCACCTGCAGGGACCTGAGTGGGACTGCTTCCTTAAATCACGGGCACTGTGGGTAGTGGGTGTTTCGCTTGCCTCCCCCTCTTCCCACTCCACTTAGGAGACGCCTGTCTGGGAAGGGCGGGCAGGAGTCAGACCTATGCAGTGGTTATGGTAGGTTTCGTTGGGAAAAGAGTGCCATGCCGAATACCCACTCATCTAGAAGTGTGCCGAACGGCCAGCTCATTCAATGAATGTTGTCATTAGAATAAGTTTGCTTAGAGCCATTTTGCCTAAAATGTTTTCACTTAATGCCTACTCAGCTTAAAATAGAAAAAGAATAGTTATTAAAGATGTTTTTCGTCAGTTCATAAAGAGTCTCTATGAAAATTAGCAATTTATGTGAGTGAGAATTCTTTTTCGCAAAGTTGCATTTTACACGGTATCAAAGCTTTTGCTACCTCAATAATAGATTCCCGCTTGTTAAGTGCTTACTACGTGTGAAGGTTTCTGAGGTGCAATTTAATCGCATCCTCACAGCAGCCTTATGGAGTAGGCAGGGGAGAGAGCCCAGCGGTAGTTCAACTCAGGGACTAACCAGTTGGCATAGCTACGGGCCAGATCTTGTGTTTACACTTGTGTGAACCACTAAACGTGTGTTTACCTGTGTGAAATGCTAAACGTCAATCTGGAGGTAGGTGACTGAGGGTTTTGTTCCCGGCTGACATCAAATGAGTGGCGTCTTTTCCAACACCCTCAACCATCAACTCTCCAACACCAGCTGAGTATAGGTTTTCCCCGCTATCCAAAAATAGAGCCTTCCTATGAAAGTTTTCCTAAGCTGAAATGGCGTAAAACAAAGAAATAGTTACAGTTAATTCATATGGAAAAAAACTTTGAGTATTCCCAGGCCCAGAATTCAATGCATGTACAATGTCTTTATCCTTCACCACGACTGACATGCTTAATTCTGTCCAGGTTTACACTGCGCGTAACAGCATGGTGAGCTCTCCTAGGCTTTTCTGATCCTTACGACACACCTTGCTGACAGTGCACAGAATGAATGGGGAGAAAGCACAGATGCGCACAGTGCTCTGGCAGCTGGATGCTGAGAGCAGCTCCCGGGGAAGGAGCCTGTTGGGGCCATGCTCGCGGCCCGGGGGGCCTCTGCCTCTGTAACGGCCGGCTGTGGCTGCACAACAAACGCTGACCACTAGTTTTGATTTTTGCCTTTTTCTGTAAAAGCAACAATCTTCTTTGGATTTCGTTCAGTTGGCGATAACAGGTACTCATGTAGGTCTTTTGCTAAAATGAAGTGGCATACTGTGAACTTTCCAAAAGTGGGAGATGCCTGCATCCTACAATTTAATTCAGTTCTGACACTACCTGGAGTTAGTGGCAGACCCCACAGGTTAAGGGCTCAGTCCCACAAGACTGGGCTCCCTCCACTTCAGACACCATTGGAAAGTATCATGTCCCCAGGTTACCCCCACTTCTGTCCAACTTGAACAGACAGATGAAGAGCTTGTAGGGTGAGGGTTAGAGGGTCCTGAGCACCGGAGCTTCTGTCCCTGTGGAGCTGGGGTGGCAGGGGGACGGGGGTGTCTTCCTTATGACACATGGATGTGCTCACCAACCTGGGAGCTCTCCGCATCCTGTTGTTGAGGGGTTTTTATGAAGGGTTCACCACACAGGGATGATGGATTATTAACTCAGCCTTCATTTCTTCCCTCCTCACAGGATGGGGGTGGGGCAGAAAGTTCCAGGCTTCTAACTGAGGCTTGGTCTTCTGAGACCATCCCCAGGCTATCTAGGTATTCCCCAAGAGTCACTTCATTAGAAAAAAAGATGCTCCTATCACGCTTATAATTAAGGAAATTTCAAAGGTTTTAAGAGCTCTGTGCCACGAACTGGGGACCAAGACCCAATATCTTTTTTATTGCACCACAGTAATGTTATCCCACTTCACAGATTGTGACTAAGGCTCCTAGAGGGGTAAGTGGCCTTTTCTAGGTGTCCGAGGAGGAAGCTGATCTGGCTCCCATCCTCCATGCGACTCTGTCGCTGCTGGGATCTGGCACTGCCTCCCTGAGAGCCCTGCCCCCACTCGCAGTCCACACTGCACCTGAGGTGCCTGGGAACCCGGAGCGCCTGCCCAGACTGGCTGAGCCTCTCCTGGAGCCCATCTCCCTGGGCATGTCCTGTGCGTATTTTCTGAGTCCTGAAGGCTGGCCAGCAGCGCAGCTGTGTGACGGAGCACGGCCGTGTTGGGTGTCCACATGTCCATGTGTGGCGCCTCTGCATGCAGGATGGAACTGGGCTTAGAAGAGAACTAGGCCAGGGAACCTCCATGTTTCTTGTTGCCCCAGCCTTGCAAATATTCAGTAACTCAAATCAATTATTCATTTCTGTTGAATAATAATATAACATTATAATAATATAAGCTGTTGGCATTTTATAAACAAGAAGAAGAGAGACAACTAGATGTCTGTTGAATGTCAGTGCATTTAATTTTTTAAGATATCCCATAATAAAATAATGCAGGGTTATGAAACACTTAGCGAATTCATCACTGGAAACAAATATTAACGAGGGGGCTTTTAGACAACACAGATTTGAGTTCTGGAAGGCTTCACAGGCAGGTAAAACAGAAAATAAAAAGGCCCCCACAGTGATGTGAAACCATGTCATTCATCCACTGCTAACTATTTGAGACATGATCATCAGAAACACAAAAGTACAAGAGTAAGAAGTACTCTTAAAAATTCCATAAAATGCCTCCCAAATGGCCAAAAGGAACAGGACCCACATGACTGCAGAAATAGTCAAAGAGATTTGTGGAGGGAAGGAGGCCTGGGGAGGCCGATAGAACGTCTGTCCTCCTGGTCTTGAGTCGTATTGCTTGTTATCTGGTTTGGACGATGGCGGCGCCATTCACAATGAATGATTAATGAATCCCTTTGGTTGACGGTGACCTGGTGATGGTGCGTGAGGGTCATGGCCCCCGCCCGTCTCCCTAAGGTGGGGGCCTGGGAGGAATCTTTGTTCCCTGCCTCTCTGCCTTCCTGCCAATCCACATGCCTCTTGCTCCTCAAGGCTTCTTGGCGGCACCTCCTTGGCTCTCCATGTAAGTCACTGTCCCCCTCCTCTACATGTTATCTGCGTCCTTCATTTGTCCCTGCCACTGGCTGCCTGCTTGCAGGACTGACCTCTGGTATCCATTTGAATTGCTTCCCCATCTCCATCCCTTGAGGAGTGGGACTGCGTTGCACCTATGTATCCTATAGATCTACATATTCCCGTCTCTACCACCTATGTGTGATGCACTGAAAGTACCCAGAACTTCTCCGTAAAAGGCAAGACACATGAACAGTTGTTTATTAAGTTTATGTCTTGGATAGTTACAGATTGGATGGCTGCTGTGACTTCTATGATATTCCTGTGGTCTTGGACATCCAGAATATTGATTCCATTTCATTACAATCAGAATCCCCAGAAGGCTGGCATGGTCCTATCAGGTGAAGTGTGAGTTCCGCTGCTCCTGGCAAGGGCTCTAGACGCTAACAGAGTCCTCTGGTAGACATCTCTTGCTTATTCTTCAGTTTCCAAACCTATTTTGAGGGTAGGACCAGGGTTTGAGATCATGTCTCTTAGCTGGATGGAAATGTTATGTTTGTGTATTGGGATGAAGTTAGTTTCCTTTCAAATTCCTGTTTGAGTCTCCTTTTATCTCTCTAGGTGGAAAAGTTTTAAGGTGATGGGGCCCTTGATAACCTGGTTATTTAGGGCATATTGTTTGTATTAGTAATTCACAGTCACAAAAACGCTGTGTAACAAGCCAGCCCTAATCTCGGTGGTTTAAAACAAGAACACTTGTTTTGCCCATGAGCCTGTGGGCTGGCCGTTCAGGTTGGCCGTGGCTGGGCAGTCCTGGTTTTGCGGTTTTCCTCCCGTGCCTGGCGTCTGGTTGTCTGTCAGATGTCGAGGGCGGTCTTGGCTGGGGAGATTGGATGGCGTGGCTTTTTCCACGTGCCTCTCATCCTCCAGCCTGCTGGCTTGGGCACACTCCTGTGGTCGTGGAAAGCTGCAGGTGGAAACACTTCATGCCTCCCAAGACTTGGGCTAGAAATGGGCACGCTTTCCTTCTGCTGCGTTCTGTTGGCTGAAGAAAGTCACGCGGACTGCCCCTAAACTGGCGTGGGGAAGCGAGCTACCTCTGCTGTGAAGGACCCATAGTCCCATGGCAAAGGCGTGGCCACAGGAAGGAGCGGAGCATTACAACCAGCATCGCAATCTACTGTAGTGTGCGAGGAAACAGGCTGTTTAGTCTCTGTCTTCTGCATGTATCTAGAACACTTACAGGGTGTTTCGGTTGTCTACACGTGTAATAAACTATCCCAACCTAGTAGCTTAAAACAACGACCAGTATATGATTTCTCATGGTTCTGTTGGCTGACTGAACTCAGCTGGACAGCTCTGCTTCCCTGATGTCGGCAGGGGCTGCGGTCATCTGACAGATGACCGTTCTGAACGTCCAGGTTGGCTCCCTCTCAGGCCTGGCACATGGTGCGGGCTGTCAGCTGGGCGCCCACCTCTGGCCTGGGCCGGACTGCGGTGCTGCCGGGGCGTGGGGACTAGGTTCCTCGAGGCAGGAAGGGCAAGCTTATGGCTCTGTGGAGGCCTGGGCTCAGAAACGCCAGAACACCCCTTGCACTGTGTTCTCTGGATCAAAGGCAGTTGTAAATCAGCCAGGAATTGAGGGGCGGGGACAAGCTTCAGCGGGTGGTGTGAGCAGCAGCATGTGTGTGAGGAGGGAGGAACTGTGTGGGGTGAGCTACCCCAGAGAGACCCGAAATGTGTAGAAAGAGCCGTCTGCTCGTGAGCGTGGGGATCGCGCAGTGGGAAGCCTTGCTTTTGTCAGGATGGACCCCTGCCTGGCTGAGCGGACCCTAGGAGCAGAGTGGTGTTCTCCTGGGGTGGCTGCTGTTCTCTGGAAGAGGCTGTCTTGGGGGATCCCTGTGCCAGGAGAGCCAGTTCTGAGAGACCTTCAGCCAGGGCCCCATCTCCTCTCAGCCTCTCCTCTCATTACTGCGCCATTCAAGTGGGTCACCACTCTACTCAGGCCGGTGTCAAGACAGCGCTGCATTCCTTTCGCTTTTTTTTTTTAGCAAATATTATTGCCCCAAAGGACTCGCTTTAGAGTTAAGGAAAAAACACTTGCATACTTTCCAAGATCAGAAAGCTGGCTATAGTGAAAAATAATGCCTGAGGCTCCATGTTTGTCATGCCCTGGAGTCTATGGAGCTAGCCCTTTGGGGGGCAGACCCCGAGCACCCAGACGTGGAGGTGAAGGCTTCCTGTGAGAAGTGGATGTGTTTGTACCATAGCGGGGTCAGGGGGTCAGAAGGGGCGGGATACAGAGGGAGCTCGGACTCGCGTGAGCCTGTGGCGTATTCCTGGAGTAACGTGTTCAGCAGCAGACTTGACAGGCAGCCTTGTGCCCGTTGTCCTGTAATCGAGCTGTTTACTTTTATCTTGCGGTTAACTACTGCTTACACTTGTGGGCCAGATTTATGAAGACCAAAACAACAACAAAATGACAGTTGACTAAAAAACAGTAATGGCACCTAAAAGTGTAAATTAGAAAAGGTATTTCCAGTGCCAACCGATGGTTAAGAACTACGGAGAATCAAAAGCTATGTGGGGAACGGTGCCTAGAGCCTGGAGCCCCAGGGGAGGGTCCGAGGATGGTTGAGGCCACCATAGAATGCAGCTATGGCCAGAGCCATGGTCAAATATGGAGGGCGCCTAGAGTGGGTGGTGGGGTGGCGTGGGGAAGAAATACCCCTACCCTTCTCTCCTTCCACTCCCGATCTCCAGATGGTGTCACCTTGACCAAACTTGACCTGGGCGGCCAGAGGCAAGGGCGCCCTGCTGAGGCAGCCTGTAGGGGTCAGTCCTGTGGGGTGTGGGCTAGGGCAGGGGTGGGTGGAGAGGGGCTCTGGGCATGGGGAGGGGCAGACAGACAATAACCAGAACACACTGGTTTGTAATCTGAATAAAGGCAAATATTGAATGAAGTGTTTCACCCTAGACCATGGACACCTTTAAGTTTAATTCCTTTGAATTTCAATTAAATTGAACCATGAATTAAAGTATTTTCAACATGCAGGGCAAAACCTATTAATTATGTCAAACCACAATTTCTTATCGGCCTTGGAGTCAGGCCAATCCGAGCTGAATCCTGGCTGTGTTGCTTATTATTAACTAGTGACCCCAGATAAATCAGTGAACTCCCTGCGTCTCCACGTCCCCCCCTGGACAATGGGAATTCTAACTCCCAGAGTCATGGTCAGGATGAAATGACAAAACGCATGTGGAGCCCTTAGCCAGGGGCTGCCACGTAAGCACTCAGTGAACAGGAGCTGTGCTTTTTATGAAGAGCTTAATTCTGCAGCTCAGAAAAATGCATAGATGGAATTAGGTTTGGGGGGAACATCACAAGCCCAATGCTCTCAATAGTACAGAAAATGCCTCATTTTTTTTTCCCCTGTGTAACTTCTTCCTTTAAACAATCATTTATAGATACTGCCCATGTGAAATGACGTGTGTGAACTGCCTATGACGTGGTTTTGGGGCGCTTGTCTTACTGGGGTTTTACTGGGGCTAACATGTTCCTAACAGAAGGGAAGTGAGCTGTCTAGTCACTTCATTTACCGCACAGAGCGAAAGGATGCTTTCGGGCAAACACGTTTAATGCAGAGCTGTGATTTTTTTTTTTTAAACCATTGGCATATTGTATTCAGCCCTACTGGAAAATAAAACACAGAAGTGTGGTTGTTTACTCTTGTTTGTGCTGTCCCCTTTTGTCTCCCAGCTGTCTCCGGTTTTGAGTGCGTGGTAGATGAGCAGGCCTCCCGAAGGACATGATTCAGGCTGTCCCAGACCCAGCAGCTCATATCACGGTAGGTCCCATCTTGGCCAGGAAGCTGCCGGCTTCCTCCCTGGCTCGATTGTCACGGATGCCTGCCCACAAATCCGTTAACGCAGGGGTCAGCCAGCCGCGCCCGTGGGCCCCATCCAGCCCACCATCTGTTTTATACAGCCCGTGAGCTCAGAAAATGGTTTTCGCGTTTTTAAATGGTTGGGAAAAAAAAAATCAAAAGAGGAAGAATATTTCCTAACACATGTAAATGATATGAAATGTAGATTTCATTGTCCATAAAGACAGCTCTCCTGGGACACAGCCATGTTCACCCATTCCCATAGTCTGTGGCTGCTTTCACGCTGTCACGGCCGTGTTGAGTGGCAGCAACAAAGACCATATGGCCTGCAAAGCTGAAAATATTTACTCTCTGGCCCCCGGCAGAAGATGACTGCTGACCCCTGAGTTAACGTAGGAAACCACATCCGAGTTCGTCTAACTCCTGTTCCAGCCCCACCTCCGTGACGCTGCCTGGGGTTACCTAGGAAGAGACGACCAGGGGAGCGCCTGGGTCTCCAGTGCTCAGACGTGGTTTCATCCAGGCATGCCAACACTTCAGCAGCTCGTCACGTCACACCTGCCCCAGCTGCTCACTGACAGCACCTCCCCGCAGCCCTGGGGGTGAGAGGGTAGGGAAGGGAGACTTGTGCCAAGGCAAGTCCCTAAGAGGAAGCCAGCCCCTGTATGTCAGTACTCCTCGTACGCGTGGGTATAGCCACAGGGAGGAAAGGAAGTGATGGTTTTAATATACTTGGCTCAAATAACAGTTACAGAGAAAACGGGGGCCAGAGCCACAGTATCCAGATACGCTGTCCACACCTGTGCTGTTTAGTTCAGCTGTCTACACTGGACCAAATCATTCACTGCATTGCGAGTTCTTCGTGTTTCCCATATAATTCATTTTCCCTGAGTGGCCTCGTGAGTTTTACTAATTTATATTTTTTGCCTAAAACATTTTTCGAAAATGAAAAGCGGCTTCTAATTGAAAGGAAAGTGTATGGTATTGAGAAATTTTCCTTTCCTTGGACTAAAATATAAAATGGACTAAAATAGAAAATATCACACACAGACACTCATTTTAAAAGCAGTATGTTTGGGGGTGTTATGTACCATGTACAACTCACATGCATACACATTTGATTTCTTTGAACATGGAATTAGAAGTGTCACAGCTTCAGTGCATGCGTTGCGCTTTGTGGGAGCTCTTGAAGTTTTAGAAATAGGGGACATCCTAGGGGTGTTGAGGGTTCTGAATTTTATCCAGGGACTTGATTTCTGTGTGATATTCTATTGGGACATAGCAGTTATGTCTACAGAAGTGCAAGTGGGAAATCTCTTGTGGATATGATACGTTTTTTTCAGAAATATCTGGAACATTCTTTTAAGTGTGTCCATGCTACACACAGGTGAGGGGCGGGAAAGACTTTTCTCCTTTAGACTGTGTTGACCATGAGCTGCAGGGAGCAAATTAAAGCTCGTGGGGGAAGGTGATACGAGGAGTGTCTTCTACAGTTCAGAGTAGGCGGGTCAACAGCTGAAATCCATTCTGATTGGCAGCTTGTTCCTAACCAACCAAAAGGAAAAGATGAAGTCAGCAAGAAAGTATTGCAGAGTTTTAAAAGTTAATTCATCAAGTGCAAAACAGACTTAGACAAATCTGAGACACATGATCTCTGAGAATGCGTTCATTGGAAATGTTCTGGCTGTAATCTGAGGAGGGAGCATTTTTGTTTTTCAGCTCTGATTTATCTAATTACAATCGTATTGGTTAACATAAACATGAGTGAAAGATAATTTTGAAAAACAGTAACCCTGAGAGTTTTTAAAAAATACATTTCAACTCAAATTGCTTCTGTGTGTTTTGAAGATGAACCAGCAAATTAGAGTTGCAGTTACTAATAGCAGATGTTGGCTCTGAGGCAGAGAGAATTATATTAAAGATGTTTGTTTCCTTTGTAAATCTATCAAATTCCACCTATCGGAATTTAAATAATTATTTCTGGACTTCCTTGCTTTAGTATATGTAATTGGTGTCCTTGACAACAGGGTTAGGCAAGCCCATTGCCTTCCTCTGTTTCCTTAAAGTACCTGATTTGGGGAATTTAGTCAGTAAACTTTTATGTGTTGAGAAGTCCTTGGTTCCAGGCTGCAGAGGGCAGCTTTTTTTTCTGGGAGGGGAGGTTCTTACAAATGACACGTGAATGGTTCCGCTTGGTGTGTTAATGTAAATAGTGGATGATTTTGTCTTTGGCTCATGGCTACTGAAATGTTTTTTCATCTGAAAGAGACTTGCGTTCTCCACAGAAGTGAGCTAACGTTACAGGCATGCAGGGAGGCAGATAGAAAGGCTTCATGTTCGCGTCCGGAGACTGATCTGGAGGAAAGAAATGTTCCTTTTGTCGTAAAGAAATTTATTCCATATTGCTTACCATAGGTCTTTTCTGCTAGAACAAATATTAAATGTTATAGCAATTGCATAACATATGGTTATATTAATATATGGTCGTTATGTATTAGCATCCTCTTACATAATAGCAGTAGAAGGGGAGAAAGAAGAAGAGGGAATATTCTGGAAAGAATTGGACAGCCACAGGGTCAGTACTTAGCCAGAATCAAATTGCTGAACTGACTTTTTTTCCCACGTGATTCTGTGCCTGACGCTCTGGAAGTAACGCTAAATATTTCTGACGATAAAAGATGCTAAACTTAAGCGCTGTTTGTGTTTCATAGAAGGAGGGGTCTGAAAGAGTTGTAAGAAGTAGTCAGCAGTAAGCGCAGGGTCACAGGGAAGCCTGACAACCCAGCAGATGAGTGGGACTCTAAAAATAATGCGAAGCAGATGCAAAAACAAGCTCCCAAGGAAGGTGCCCCAGCCTGCATCCTGAGTGAGGGATGATGAGCTGACCTCTCCTGGCCGGCGGTGCTTTACCTCATCTCCACGGAGAAGTGAGGCTCGCACGGCCTCCCTCCCACCTGGCTAACAAAAGACACGGAGTTAGAAGCATTTCACACGTATTTCCAAATCTGATTTATCGTCACTTTGCTTCACAGGAAGTTAGAAAGTTTATCCTTTGAGGATATACTCCACAGAGACCCAGCGTTTTCCCCCAAAGTCTGTGTACTGTGAAGATGATGTAAGCCTTTGATACGCTGCCTAATTTTTCCTTCATAAATCAGCTTTGATCAGATTCCAGCAGGGTTAGCACATCCCGATGAGCCTGGTGACTTGGTGGCTGTTTATAGCTGCACTTGCATTTTCCTGCTGGATAGTAGCACTTAATTAAACAGAGAAGGACAGATTTGCTAAAATTTCTACAGTGAGTGCGTATTATTTTTGTAAACAGGAAAACAATACTGTTTAAAAATATTAAGGTCTTTGATATGGCAGAACCAGTGGCGTCTCGCAACATCTGACGACCCGTCAGGTATTTTGCATGAGATTTGCTGGAGCTGGGCCATCCTTTCTGTTACTCCTTATTTCCTGAGCCCCTGGGGCTCTGCTCAGGGTATGTGCAGTGGGTTTAATGGCATGCTCCCCCAGGCGTGCTGCACAGTCCCCCAAACTTGTGACTCCTCGTTAAGAGGGCATCAGCTTTATCAGGAGGTGTCGGCGGGAGTGAGAGATTCCGATCACTTCATGGGAGAAAGGTTACCAGTTGTGCGTGGTTGGCCTAGAAACCCTCTGGTCCAGTCTTTCTCCAGAGCTGGTTCTCAGAAGATCCTGGAGAGCTACTCAAAGTGTAGATCCCTGGGCATCATCAACCAAAGCTACCTCTGCAGTATGTTTGGGCTGGACTCAGGGGATGACGTTTTAAAAGCCTGAGGTATTTCTGTGGACCCTACTTAGATAATAAATAATTATTATTGATTAACCCAGCCTGAGATAATCAATCAGTAATATTTATCAAAGCAACTGACTTTTTTTTTTTCCTGTCTACACCTGAGGCTGCATTGTTCTGCATGGCTGCTCTGAATAACATACTCACACCCGTAAAGGTTTAGAAAACATCGTTTGGACTTGAGTTTTAAAATGTCAGCACGTATCGTGGGTTCTGTGATTGGGTGTAAGGGTCCAGAAGAGAGCTGTCACTCATTGCTTCTGCCTCATGGGAAAATGACTTATCAGGAATTTGAATTGAGAATTTTTCAGGTCAGCCCCCAGCCATTGAGTGTGTTAGAGATGTCAACATGGCTCATGCCACTGTCGCTTGCACAGCTCCCTTTGTGAAGTTGGGGTTCGAACATCATTATCCTTGTTGCAAGACTCAGCGTTGGGGCCACTGATGTGGGGGAGGTGTGCGTTGGAGGCTAGCTCAGGGTACAAGAAGTTCAGGATGAGAAATGTGCATTTCCCAATGAGAATACCCTACTTTCTGCTGGTTCTTACTAATAAGTGGGAGCAAGTCTTACTTGGGGGTTCTCCATGGTGAGTTTCCACCTTCTTTTCCTTTTGCACCTTTTTTTACCTCTGATCCCAAACTCCCGTGGCTTCAGTTATCATCTTTGTACAGGGCACTCTGCTATCTCTGGCTCTGATTTCTCCTCTGATCTCCGGCCTTACGTTTCTAGGTACCTGTTAGGCACCTTCTCTGGGTGTGGGTACAGGTACCTTCAACTCAGCAGTCAATCGGAGGAACCAAGCATCCGTTTGTGTGATGTTTTGAGTCTTCAGAGCATCTTTGCATCCTCTGGTGAATTTAATCTAGAGTTTAGGTCATTTTCCCAGGTCACAGAGGTTCAGCCTCCACCAAGGCCAGGTTCATGCATTCTACAACATCGTCTCATTTCTAACACCTCTTCCCTTTTGGGATAAGACAGCTATAGAGTAATGGTTAGCAGGCAGGCTGTGAAGCCAGACTTCCTGCTTTACAATCCAAGGCATAAGGTTTGCTGATTGATCTTGGGCAAGTTACTGAGCCTCTCTGAGCTTCACCCAGTTCTCTTATCAGTAAAATGCGGATAATGGTATCCACCTCCTAGTGCTGTGTGAGGATCAGAGGAGGTGATTCATGTGAAGGTCTTAGAACAGTGTCTAGTAAATAGCAAAACATCATCATCATCTAAAAGTTGTTATTAATCCCCTGTTTTAATGATGGCCACTTGTCCCTGTGACCCAGGCTTAACACTTAAGGCATACCTTTAACTCTCTTCTCCCTGTCACCTTTCACTTCTTGCCTCATCCACAGCACCTTTTCTTTGTGGGACATTATCTCCTTGTCTTCTTACAGGGGTCTCTAAGTTCTCCTGCTGGCTGCTTTCTCCACCCACCTTTCCTTACATTCTTCTTATCTCATGCTGCCAGGTTAATCCTAAGAGAGCGCTTCCAACAGCGTTTCTCTGATCAGAAATCTTTATGCATTCAAGGAGTAGGAACATTTTTAAGACTTTTGAAAGCAGTATCTCCCCCCCCCCAATCGTGCCCTTTTGCACTGCTCCAAGAAGGATCTGAGAGTGCCATTTTATCACCTTCTAGTGCAATTTTTAATCTTTGCTGACTTGAAGTGTGGAGAGTGGAGTTTTATAGATGTTATTTCATTTGGAAACTTGTGCAAGTGATTATCTCTTCATATACTTATCAGTAAGTTATAATAATCTCTTTTGTAATTTTTTAAAGCCATTTCAATGAAATCATTTAACATTGCTGGGGGAATAGTATGAACTAAAAGATAAGATCCCCGCTGACATGAAGCTTACATTCTAGGAGTTGAGATAGGATATGTTCATATATATATGTCAACATTTATATATGTGTATAAAATCGGCATTACAACATATATATGTGTGTGTGTATGTATCTATATCCATATATACGAGGTCAGACAATTAAGTTTGTGAACTTGTTGCAACAATGTTGGTAACCTTTTTTGATATCAGAGGGATTATTCATTATGAATTTGTACCAACTGGACAGTGAACCAAGTTTACTATTTGGAAGTGCTGAAAAGGCTGCGTGAAAAAGTTAGGCGACCTGAACTTGTCGCCAACAATTCATTGCTCTTGTGCATCACGACAATGCACCAGCTCACACAGCACTGTCTGTGAGGGAGCTTTTAGCCAGTAAACAAATAACTATATTGGAACACCCTCCCTACTCACCTGATCTGGCCCCCAATGACTTCTTTCTTTACCTGAAGATAAAGGAAATACTGAAAGGAAGACATTTAGATGACATTCAGGACATCAAGGGTAATAGGATGACAGCTCTGATGGCCATTCCAGAAAGAGTTCCAGAATTGCTTTGATGGGTGGACGAGGAGCTGGCGTCGGTGCATAGCTTCCCAAGGGGAGGACTTGGGAGGTGACCGTAGTGATAGTCAGCAGTGAGGCATGCAGCACTTTTTCTAGGATGAGTTCGCGAACGTAGTTGTCAGACCTTATATATATTCATACATTAATGCTCACTGTTATGCTCTAGAATAAAAAGTAAGGTAAGATACAGGTAATCAAAGAGTATGGAGGGGAGAGGTGCCATTTTACTACATAAAACATTAGGCAAGGTTGTTGGGTGGAGGTGAAGTTCAAGCAGACCTGAAGGAAGTGAGCGCATGAGCCGTGTGATCCGTGGGGCAGAGCGTCCCAGAGAGAGGGGGCGGCCTCTGCGAAGGCCGGGAGGCAGGAGTGTCCTGCCCACCGTTCAGGGAAAGGCAAGGAGACAGGCTCGCATGGAGTGAGGGGAGAGCTGTAGGATGTGGGGTTGGAGAGGCAATGGTGAGGCCATATGTTAGAGTTCTGATATGCTAGGGTAAGGGCGTTTACATTCTATTCTGCATGTTGGGAAGCCGGGACCATTGGGAGGTTTGAAGCAGAATGGGTGACATGATCTGATTGAAATTTTTTTTACCAGCTCCATTGAAGTATAATTTACATTGGTTGCATCATTTACATTTGTGAGTCATGAGCTTAGTTTGAGGCTGGGTGAGGAGAAGGGATCATTTAGACACCAAGATAAAGAGCAAAGTTGAGCTTTGAGTCCCTCCACCATGTAGCGGCTGGGAAGAGGAGGAGGAAGCCCAAGAGGGCTGCGAGGAAGAGCCAGTGGGCAGGAAAAGAACGGGACAGTGCCAGATCAGCGGAGGTGGGGACCATCAGCTCGGACAACATGGACCCAACTGGTGGCCTTGGTAAGAGCGAATTGCATGGAGTGGCCAAAGCCACACAGGAGTGGGTGCAAACAGCAAAGGGGTGAAAAGAATGCGGACAGCTGATGGGGGCGATGCTTCCACAGTGAGGATTACAGGGTTTAGTGCTTTTCTCAACAACTTGTACAAATTATGTTTTGATGACATTAACCCTGAGCTGTGTCCTATTTGTCATACAGATAGTTTTTGATGTTTATTTTGCCTTTCAACTTTTAGGATTACCCCACGAGAGAAACATTTTTATGTGCTCACACCTACTGATAGTTTCCTTTGTCATCTTTCCCTTAGCTTTTAAACTTACAACGTTCTTGTCTATTTTTCTGGCTTTTACTATATAGCTTGTTGAATGGAAATGAAAGGAAATATATTTTATTTTAATAATCACCAACAAAGTCATTCATTGTTCACAGAAGACATGCGGAATTGCTTACAGCATCCAACCCAGGCTCTTTCATCTGGAGTTTCGCACTCCGTGCAAAATGAACCCAGAATAATTCTGCAGTGTTGTTGTTGTTTCCCCGCCCCCCCCCCCCCCCGCTTGTCCCTCCTGAAAGGTTAGATAGTCAAAATATGTGCTAATGAGCATGGGCACACGAATCAGAAGAGGACGCAGACCAATCAGAGGAGATCATGGTTAGCAAGAGCTGGTCCTTCCGTCAAAGTGCTTTCCCGTCTCCTCCCGCTGCCCAGCCCCAGTGAACTTGCTCCGTGCCCTTCTAGCCTCTTGCTTTTGTCTTCTGTCCCCCAAACCCTGACATCTGGCTCCTTGCCACTTGGAAGGAGGAGGGCATTTGTCATAGGATGATGCTCTGTGTGTCTGTTTTCTGTGCTTGCAAGGTTCTACATTACTGAAAGTGATCACATAATCATTTTTGTGTCTCTCATTGTACCTTGTGCCTAGTAGATACTTAGCATATATGTGTTGATTGAATTAAATAAGCAATGGTCACAATGGAGCGAGAGTGACCCAGGCAGCTTGGTTCTATTCTGGGACAGATGGCCCCGTTCAGCCTTCACCGACTCTCTACACCTCTCTCTTCCTTTGTAGATACGATTGCAACCACTTAGCCGATTAGCAGCGGAGAGAATGTGTTCTCAAGGGCAGTGTGGTCTCAAGGGCAGTTTATATATATATATATATATAGTTTAGTTTTTAGAGCAGTTTTAGATTCACAGCAAAACTGAGCAGAAAAGCACAGAGCTCTCATATGCCTCCCCTTCCCACACACCCACAGCCTCTCCCGTTACCAACATCTGGGGCGCTAAATTTGTTAGCAGTCCATGAACCTGCATTGACACATCATTGTCACCCAGAGTCCACAGTTTACATTAGGGTTCATTGTGTGCGCTGTACATTCTGTGGGTTTGGATTAGTGTATAATGACACGTATCTCTCATGACAGGATCACACAGAGGATTTTCGCTGCCCTGAAAATCCTCTGTGCTCTGCCTCCCTCCAGTCCCAGCCCCTGGCGACCACTGATCTGTTTGCTGCCCCCAGAATGTCACTGAGTTGGAATCATGCAGTATGTAGCCTTTCAGATTGGCTTCTTTCACTTAGTCACATGCATGCAAGTTTCTTCTATGTCTTTTCACAGCTTAATAGCTCATCTTGACGTTTTTGAATCATGGAACTTTTAAAAAAATTGATGAATGTCATATATTTTCTCCCCAGAATAAGCACGTGCACCCACATACAATCTTATATGCTCAGTTATCTATTGCAGCAGACTCAGCACCCCTCCCCACCATGATTCCCCCCACCCCCACCCCCACCCCAAGGCCCAGGCTGGAGCCCTGGGCTGGGGATGGAAACCCCATTGGATGCAGTTGATGAAACTGAAAATAAATTTTCATTTGCACCTAACTATCCTGCACAGGAAATGTGTTGCCTCTTGAAGTCAGTGGAATGACAGAGCTTCTTTGAAAGAGATTGTTTCGAGGCACATTCTTGATCTAAATTCAGTTCAGATGGCAGATACGTACGCTGCAGCCTTGCACTCAAGAGCAAGGCTTCGCACACTTGAATGCACACACAAGTCACCTGCAGGCTCGGGTGGCCTTGGGGGTGTGCACTTCACAGGAGGCTCCCACAGCTTCTGGTCTGAGGACCAGCCTTTCTGGAGCCAGGCTCTGAAGCCCCAGTTTTCAAAGTAGAGGTCACGGCCCATTGGTGGACCAGAGTTGAGGCGGGTATTCACCAAAGGAAGTGGAATGGAATGGAATAGAGTGGCAACTTTCAGGGTGCATGGCACATGGGTAGGAAGAGTATTACTCTGGAAAGCTTGTGTTACTTATCTATGTGTGTGTATGTATGCCGGGTTGTGATGCGCAACGTATGATTTCTTACTGTGGGTACATTTAGGAAACAATCGAGATTTCTGTGGGGGTAGAACTGAAGGGGGAAGCCCCTTAGTAGCTTTTACCCTGAAAAACTGGGTTTGCAGGCATAAAACTGCACGTGTGTCTCCATGGAGTTTGCTGCACTGGCTCTGGCATCCAGATGTGGGGATTTATCCAAAGCAGGAACTGTAAATAGCAGAGAAAGTATTTTCTTTTTTAATTTTAAAGATCGAATTCCAGGGTGAAGTTAAAAATCCTCACTGTGTTTTGCTTAATTGAGAGTACATGTTACTTCTGAGAATGCACTTTTAAAAATGTAAACAAATTTAACCAAAGAATGGCTATTAATTTCTGAGTGATTCTTTGTGGATTTTCTGGAAATTACTGTTCATTTGCATTACACATTTATTGCTAATATGCTGCTATTATCAATATCCAAAAATAAACAATAACACCAATTTATACGGACCTCCAAATTAGTCCCATAAAGTTTTACGATAGTGGTATTATTGAGCCAACTGAGCTTGGGGCGGACAGAAATATATAACTCTAGCCATGTGATTCTTATGTCCTTTGTTTTAAAACCCAAGTTTAAAATGGGTTGTGTTTAAAATCTTTGTATTTACGTTTGATCGTCCTGAATCAAACGTGTGTGCCTAAAGTAACAGTCAAAAACAAGTCAAATTTTTCTTGACTTATGTTGTTTGAAAAAGCCCCAATTCAAATACTTACTTTCCATTGTTTGAAAAAATAAGAAAGGTTATGTAGATTTACCTATTTCATTGCACATTGCAGAAGAAACGTAGAGCCTGCAGGTGGGACCAGAGGTGATGTGCGGGTTTCTTATTTGGCCATCAGGGGAAGTTGTCCTGGAAGAATTATACATAAAATAGACAGTATTAGCAATGAGCAAAGACATCAGGATGGAAAACAGACTCAAAGAGGGAAGATGTTTTTATCTTATGAATAATTTAAGCAATATGCTTCTGTTCTTATTTCTTAGGCTTTAGGAGTGGGAAATTCACATATATCTAATAAAAACTCTTAGAAATACCCATTACTTGATTCTTCAAAGCTGAAATTAAAAACCAAAAACCAAATCTTATGTGATGTAAGAGTTACCTGGTAAAGAAACGTGGCTATGAATTAGAAAAAAATGACAGGGATTTTTTTTGTTGTTGTTTGTTTTGTGTCCCCCCCCCCCAAGTTTATTGAGATATAATTGACATTTGACGCGGTGTAAGTTTAAGGTGTACAATGATTTGCTGCAGGTATATTTTGGGAAATGATTACCACAATAGGGTTAGTTAACATCTCCATCACCTCACATTAATTAACAACTTTTTTTTTTTGTAAAAACATTTAAGATTTACTCTTTTAGCAACTTTCAACTATACAGTACAGTGTTGTTATCTGTAGTCACCATGCTGTATGTAACATCCGCCAACTTACTCATCTTGTCACTGGAAGTTTGTCCTCTTGACCAGAATCTGGATTCGCCCTGTTTCCCCACCCTCAGCCCCTGGCAACCACCAGCCTACTCTCTGCTTCTGAGTTTGGTTTTCAGTTTCCACATAGAAGTGAGATCATACAGTATTTGTCTTTATCTCTCTGATTTATTTCACTTAGCACTATGCTCTCACAGGTTTGTTTTTTTCCTCCTTAAACACATTTTATGGCATTAAAAAGTATATGTCTTAGAAAACCTATTGCTTGATATGAATACATACTATAAATCAATTAAGGATTTATTACCTGCTATAATTTTTACATCGAATAAAAGTATTTAGATTTACTCAAAAATGTAAAAGTAATATGTTACGTACTGCCCTAAATAAATATTTTGTGTCCTAATGACAATAACAGCATTTTCATCATTAGTTCATTTGCCGAAGATTAAAATTTATGATGTTTGCTCATTTCCTTTGAAATGGCCAAATAACATCATGGATAATTGAAATTATATGCAATTTTATTTTCCAGAAAGTCGATCTTCACATCGGGCATGGAAAGTTAGTTTTCAGTAGTGTTGGTTTTAGGAGCATTGTGTTACTTGGGTTCCCTGAGAAGCAGATGTTAAGACAGAATTCGGAATGCAAAAAGCTTACTGGGGAGGGGAGTGGGGGGCACTACTGAACGATGGTAAAATGAGAGTGAAGCAGGATTGGGCAGAGAGAGCCTTAGACTGAGAGAGACTGGACAATTTGACCCACCCACCTGGGAGGTCTGGAGCAGAGCTTGCCTTTGGAGGGTCCAGCATTGGGCAGGGTGCCAAGGCTCTGCCACCCCTGCTGTGTTGTTATTGGCGCAGGGTGTCTGGAATGAGGCGGAGCTTGAGCTGGGAGCAGCTGGCGGCTGTTCAGGTGAATCCTGGATCCTTTCTTGAAGGGAGGGATGAGTGGCACACCCCCGGGGCTGCTGGGAGCATCTGCAGAAACAAGAACAGGATGCAGCCATTAGCTCTGAAAAGTCCAGCAGGGCCATCCTTAGCTTGACATCATTACTCCACCCCCTTTTTGGGGGGGCAGGGGCATATCTGTGTTTGGAGGATTTTCTTCTTAGTAGTTAATGACCTTTGTTCATGAAATTGACATGATTTTTCACAACATGGAATGTAACTTCCTGTCCTTAATACTTGGATTGGGGCACTTTGCCGTCAGGCAGTTCCACCATTATCATGTGCTGCCATGATGGAAAGTTGGAATGCTTAAAAAAACAGGTGGTTATTTAAAAAATCCTTTTAGACTCTTAATTCTGTTGTTTGGCTGTTTCTTGGATGTAGACCTCCAGATAAACAATTTTTTACTCTATTATATTATTTGCCTCTTCTGGACATTAAGGTTGACATTAAATTTCCCTTAGGGCTTTTGGTTGCGTCCATCTGTTATTGGTTAGTCAGATCCCAAGTCTATACACCCAAATCATGTTAGTCATCCATCAGCCGTTGCCCCCAGAGCATTTGAGTCCAGTATTTGGGCTTTCCTCTAACGCTGCCTGGGCCTGGGTTGTGCCGCTGTGACCCTTAGTGCTTGAAGAAAATGGGCTCCAAGGGGAAGGAACCTATTTCCTACCAAGTGTAGCGTTAGAAAGCGGAAAGGGCCCCTTGTGTATGGGCCACCAGGGGCAGCTCTGCTCATCTTCCTGCCACACTCCTGCTCCAGCCTCATACTTCTACCCGATCCTGGAATTTTTACACCAAAAAAAAAAAAAAGTTGGGGAGGATACTCACATGGGACCCCTTGTTTACTCCTGATGTTTCCACGCCGGGCTGCCCTCTCGGCTTCCTGAATTAAGCAGGGTCTGTGGTTTCAGCGCTGGGTGAGGTCCTGTCTATGGAGGGCACCCACAGATATCCGTCCTACCGCGACACTTGCTCTGCTTTACCTGTGGACCCAAAGGAGACGTAATCTCCATCTCTCTCCCCTCTCTCAGCTCGCGAATATTTTCTTTACGTTCTGATAATGTAGTCAGTAATTTTAACCTTATTTTCTGTGTTCCTTTCCATCTTGATGAAAGACATTGTCCATTTCACACCTTTCTCTGTGTTGATGGTTAACCCTTTTACAAATATTATCATCATGACTTCATTTCTTTTAAATGTGCCATAACGTTTTGGGTTTATTTGTTGGAATCATTTACTTTCCCCCTGATTTTGCAGTGTAATTTTTGTCACCTCTGTGTGTGGTAAGGATATCTGGTAGGTTTCTTTTCTTACTTTTGGCTCACTTAAAGCCACTTCCTTTATTGACATCTGATGGAAAATAAAGCAATTCCCAAGCAAGTCCTATTCCAGACTTGTGGAATGTTGTGCCAATGTTAAACACTGTTCTATCTCGTATTTCTACACGTTCACTTTTTACTGTTTGACGACGTGCAGAGTGATAGAAAAGTATTTCTTGACTAAGGCACACTCACAGAAATCTTTGCCTTTGGACTAGAAGTTTTTGAGTGCCTTTGGAAAAATAGAATGCCTAATAGGACCTAGATAGAAGGGATTATGATTTAATCCTTGGAGAATGAAATTCAAAACTCACCCATGTGATTTTTACACATGGTCATACTCATTTATTACAGTGCCAGCAAACGTTTATGTAAGCATTTTATTGAATGAGCTGGACTCAGTTACGTGCACAGGATACCTTATTTATTTTCTCACCACTACTCCTTCCCACCTGCTTTGAAGAAAATAATCTTTTACTCTCAAATTCCATCTCAGGCCCAAGCATAGTTTTTGTAGTCCCTTCTCACTGTAACTCCACAATTTGATTTTCAGGTATTGAGAAGTTTAGTTAATTCTTAAAACAAACTTCAGTCTCCTATTCAATGCGAGGTTTCTTGCCTCCCTTGGTTGTGACCTGTTTCAGGCTGCGACACCTCGGTGTAGAAGAGGGTGTGGTCTGTCCCTCGTTCGCCACCTCACTCGTACGTTTCTGCTCCCACTGCTCCCATCCTCCCCCTCCTCCTGCACACCTGAGGGCAGTCGTGGGACCGGCTTTGGGGCAGCCCTAAGGCTGGCCTGCTCCAGAAGTCTGGTACCTGTTTTTAGAATGAGGGCTTCTTCTGAACATCTGAGACCAAAGCCTGGAACTTAATATCCTGCTACAGTTAAAAGAAAAAAAAACAGGTAAAATGAACTATGAAATGCCTGTTGCCGAGAGTATATGTCAAATAATAAAATAATTCCAAATCACACATAATTTATAGAAGTTTTGTTCACTTGGCACACAAGGAAAAGCTTTGTATGTCTCCCCAATCTCAGTTGATGCTGTGTCTTTAGGAGCGAAGAAGGAAAGTAAATATACAGGTGATGGTGGGGCAGTCACACCTCTTATAGAGCAGTCACCCCAAAAGACAGACCTAGAATATTCTGAGAGTCTTCTGAGGAATCCACGGAGATTGTCTCCAAACCATATTGTTTCCCCCATGTGGTTAGGATTTAATCTGCACCGTTCAGAGCTTTTATATCTAAACGATCACTCGGTTGTTTTCTTTGGTTAAAGTTCCAAGATTTCTAAGTTGTTAAACATTTAACCATTATTTAAAAAAAAAACACGTTAGCTTCCCCCCCACCCCCCAGCTAATATATCTTTGGTTATTGATCCTCACAGATCCTCTAAACCCCCAATATGGCCCGAGGAGTCTGGGGGCTGTCTCCTAGTAAGTGACATGACGTCTTCCCAACCCACATGTATCTTGCAACCTCGAGGAGCACCGTCTAAGTGAAACCCGGTGAAGATTATATAACTTTACAGATCTTTATGTACAGGATCTCTGAATTTTATTCCAAAACAGCATATTGCTCTGTTGAAATTCAGCATGGAAATGTTTCTTTTGGCTTTAAATAAAGTTTTCAGAACTGCATATATTAGCAACTAAACGTCAAGTCCCCACTTTCTTAGTTTTTCATAGCTATTAGGGAGATTGAACACGTTTCTCGGCACTCCAAGGAATATATCCATGATATCACTGGGTCACAGAAACGTTTAGAACTTTCTCTTCATGAGCACCTGTAGCTTTAAGTAACCAAATACATACATGCTTCATGAGTGTTCAAGCAAAGAGTCCCACAAAGGATAGGGTGGGTGGGGGTCGGGTGGCAGGCGTGGGAAGACTCGGTAACTCTAAGTGATGGCTCCTTTCATGGAAGACTTGGTAACCGGATTACTGGGCGAGGTGCTGGGCAGGAGTGAGGGTAGGCTAACAGGTCTAACGAATCCTCAAATTCCAGTGATCCAACACATAAAGGTTTATGTGTCACTCTGTGCAAAGCAGGGGCTCCTGGTGTGGTGGTTCCCCTGGGCAGCTCGCTTGTGCGTAGTGACTCAGGGATCCTGCTTCCGTCCCACCTCGCCTCAGCCCTTCTCTGTCCCCAGAAGCCTTTGCATTCAGTAGTGGGTGGGAAAAGCATGGAGGGTGGCATATGGGACTGTCTCATTGGCCAGGCTCCTGCCTACTCCCCAGTGGCCAGAATTTAGTCATGTGACCACACCTGACTGCAAAAGAGGCTGGGAAATATAATCTTCCTGGGTGCTCAGGAGGAAACGGGACAGAGTTTGGCAAATGCTAAGCCAGTCTCTGCTGTCCCCACAAGTGCCGCAGAAACTTGGTTGGAGCACAGAGGAGGCGCTGCACGTCCATCATGTCATGTTCCTCTCTCCATATGTCTGTCTTTTCTTTTCTGTCTCCTTCTATGACTACAAAATAATAGTGTTTTTTATTCCTTTCGCTCATGACAAAACTCTATATGTCATTGTGAACAACTTTAAAAAATAATTACCCAAAACCCCACCAACTTAATTATCCACAATTAATGTTTTGTGGACATCCTTATAATTATTTTTGCTCCAAAGGGGTCCTAGGAAACAGTTTTGAAACTGCTCTTCTGTCATCTCTACATATTGCATTGATATTTTCCATTCCTAAAAACCGATTAGTGAGCTCATGGAATTTCACCCTATGCTTTTTGCATAAGCTTTGAACTAAATATTTATGGATGCATTTTTAGGAGGCTTCAGATTTTTGGCTATTGCATATAAGATGGTGTTGAGATTCCTGTATGTTTACTTACATCTATGATACTATCTTTAAGATAGAATAAGAGAAGTGGATTTGCTAAGTCAAAGAATGTGCAAAATTCTAATATTTTACAAGAACTTCCAATTGAAGACTTAATACCAGTTGAAATATGCATCAATGTGTAAGAATACTTTTTTCCTCAGTGCTTGTCAATATTCATTATTATATCTTTCTAATTTGACAATGTAAATGGCAAAACATTGATATGTCTTTTTTGTTTGCACTCTCTTTATTATTAATTTTTCAAGAAGTTTATTGCCATTTATGCTTTTTATGTCCTTTGCCCATTTTTCCATGTGAATTTGAATTTTTCTGTTTTAGTTCCTCAGATGTCTTATTAGGTGCGAGGCACAGGGCTTCCTGTGTTATGAACAGGCAGTAAACATTTGTGATATGAGCAAAGGAAATTGGGAAGATTTTTTATATGTTCAGGAGGTTAAACTGTCAAATGTGTTTTCAATATTTTCCCCAAATTGTTGAAAAATTTCTGATTTTTCCCACATAGTATATATGTTTCTTTGTCATTTAGAAAGAACAAAATTATTTGCTTTTTAATTTTATTTAGTCTTTCCAACACACAGAGTGTCTTCCATTTTTAAAATGTAGTTTAATCTATCAATGGATTAAATCTATTTATGGATTCTGCCTTTAGTTCATCCTATCAGAGGGTGTCTCCACCCTAAATTATACAAATAGTCATCAGTATTTTCTTCCTTTTCTGTGGTTTAATTTTTTTTTTTAAGATTTTTATTGGGGAATTAGGGGATGGGAACAGTGCTGGGGAATTGGGGGAAGGGGAACAGACAAGTTGCTGTTGTTTTGTTCTTCAGTCTAGTTGTGGAGGACGTTGCTTCACTGGCCCAAGTTGGCACCATCATTGCGCTCTTCCCAGGTGAGGCCGATCAATCGCCGGCTTCTGGACGGCCGCTCACTGTGGCTGCTGGCCGCTCACACTGGCTGCTGGCTACACACGGTAGCCCATGGCAACCCACTGCCACAGGGGCTGCAGCCTACACCATCGCTGGTGACTCACGGCAGCCCAGCTCCAGGTTGAGCTGTTGTTCAGCATCTTAGCTGTAGAGGGCAGTGTCACTGGCCCTCATATGTGGGATCCGAACCGGGGCCCTCTGGCGTCCCAAGCCAGTTCTTAACCAACGCGCCACTCGGCCGGCCCTGTGGTTTACTTTTTAATATGAGCATCTCTAATTGACTTGGAGTTTTTAGATATGAGATGTGCGATATGGATTTAGCTTTTAAAAAAATAAGTGATTGTCCCAGTGCTATTTGTTGAATAACTCATTTTAACCCAACTGATGAAAATGTCACCTTTATCTTCTTAAATTCTTAAGTATACAGAGGCCTGTTTCTCGATTTCTCGTCGGTTCCATCAGCCTGTTGTGAGTTCCTGACTGCTACGCTTGCCGATGTATCTGCCTCCTCTTTCTTGTGTCACAAACCTTGTCTGAAAATGAGTCCCCTTTGCAGGGGCCCCGCTCTGCCTGGTTGTGCTGTAGTTACAGTCTGTGTTCCCTCAGTTATCTGGAAGTCATGTGCTCATAGGTTATAGACATTAAAGAAACTGTGTGTTCGAACACATGTCATGGGCCTCCGCCTACCCTTTGGTCCCAGGGCCCTCAGCCCCTCACTCTGCCTCCCCTGCCACCCCAGCAGACAAGACTCCCCCTGGTTCCACTGCCGGGGGCTGGCCAGTCACCTGCTCCAGAGGCTCTGGGTCTTCCTCCCTGTGGCTGAGCAACCAGACCAGAGGCTTTCCAGATGCTCTCGCCACCAGCACGTGGATGACGCACCTACCACAGTCCATAGAATCTGACTGTGGGGCTGGTCACCCCTGGGGGCAGGTGACAACGCAGAGCACAGGCTAACTCTGACCAGTGGCGAACAGGGTGCAGGAATAACGTAGGCAGTTGAAGTACCTCTTCACCCTCCCATGAGCTGCTGTGAGCTAGGGTTTCTCCTCCACGCTGCCAGTTGTCTCCGTCTGTGGCTTTTCATGACGCCGGCAGTGACATGTCGCCTGGGATTGCTTCCTGTGCTTCCTCGCTTCCATCCTGCTCTCACTACCCCGGCTTCGCACCTCCCACGCGAAGCAACAGCACTTTGTCTTCGCTTCTCGCCAAGTGTCCTGAGAAATCCAGGCTCCAACACTCTGTGTGAACAGAGGCACTTGGCCCTGTGCTCCTGCTGGTGTTTCTTTCTCTGTACTTTCATTTTCTCATGAAAATAAATACAATACATGCACACAAACAAGCATCTGTTTCAAAAGACTCATCTCCCAGGACATTGCCTTGTTATATAACTAAAGAAGTTGTGAATACGAAACAAGTAATCCCCAATAGTCACTACGCTGTGCATTATTGTGTGTGTGTGTGTGTGTGTGTGTGTGTGTGTGTTATGTTCTTAACAGCAAATCTCAGAAATGTATGTTGAATGTCTAGGCTAGCAGAGCCTATGCTATAATAGATGGAGAGGCATTTTTAGTTGTAGAAATTTGTAAAGCAGCTAAGTAGCTGCTTGGATACACGTCCCTGTCTCTGGTGCATGGCTGATGAGTGTCAGAATAGGCAATGGAGTGGGACCTTAATTCGGAACTCCCATAATACTCTAAGGAGTCTTCAGGTGATGCTTTTAACAGGCTGGGTTACACCCTCAGTGGGTCATTTAGGAAGCATTAGAAAAACACCCATGTCGGGGCCACACCCCCAGAGGCTCTAATTTAGTTGCTCAGGGGTGGGCTTGGGCATGGCTATTTTTTAGATTCTAATGTGCTGCCAAGGGTTTACACATCACTGTTCTACATAATAACAATTTAAAAAGTTTGCACCAACATCATGCTATATTGAGCTTCTAAAAATTATTGTTTAGTTTCCCTTTAAAACATCATGAAAATGGTTTCTGGTCAAGGGGAGCAAACAGTAAGAACCTTAGAATGTTTGCCTACATTGGTTTTTGGGGCTTTACTTTTGGAATGCAATTTTAAAAGTTAAACTGATAACTAACTATCAACTTATATATGGTGTTACAATTTTAAAAAAGGCTGTTGGATCTCTTGGTGGCATGAGGTACAAAGCCAGTTCCCTGAGGTGGGATATGGTCCTAACTCTCAAGTAATCAGAGGTTGATCAGGAAGGTGTAAGGAGGACATTTTGCAAGTTTTTGCTCTCACTGAACTGCAAAGGGCTGACATTTGCATCTCTGTAGCTGTTCTACTCTCCCAGACCTTCAGGGCTGGGAGAAAGATCAAGAGAGTGACATGGTAGAAAAACTTTTTGAAGAAAAATACCATCATATGTATCACCAAAGCGGTTGATATAGAGCAATTATGATTTCATAATTTAGGTATCTTAAATATTTTCCTGCTTAACATCTATGTATTTTCAGTTAGACAAGAAGTAAAGGATATGTAATGTTTTGTGCGTTTGTGCCTTTTCTTAATATGATGGTACCTTATATGTTAGAAATTACCTCAGATTAGCAGTGGTGCCTTCTTACAAATTCTGGCTAACACGGGTACTGGTGCTGGAATATTCTCGGTCTGTTAGAGTCAGGGAGATACTTCACTGGCCAAGAGTATAGCCAAAAGGGCTGAGGGCATCATTTTATCTTTCTTTTGCCTACAGAAGGCAAATCCACATAGTAACAAAACGAAACAAAGCAAAACGTAACACAGTAAAGAGCATCCGTGAGCCAGCAAAGTTTGAAGTGGAATTTTGGTGCTCACGGCAGATGTTGCCTGTGATCTGGTTGCCTTCTTTAATGGCGAAAAACTCACCGCTCGCCTTTGCTTTTTTTTGGCTCCTGTTAGGAGAACCTCTTCCAGGTGATCTCGATATGGCGCCTTTCCCACTTGGAGGCAGCATTCTCTCCTGTCTTGTTGGAATAAGTTTGATACCCTCTTCATTTTAGTAAATTGAAGTGGGAGGGTTGTAAATATTAGACACAGTCAAACATGTATTGATTATCAGCCACACAGATCTTGGTGTGCAGAGCAGAATGCAGCCTCTTCCTTCACTAACCCGATTCCAATTTGGGGGAGAGGGGTAAGAATAAATGCCATAGTCGCATACATGAGAAGCTGGATATTAATGAGGTCCAGAGATGGCAGGACATCCTTGTGTCTTCATTTCACCCTGTGAACTGACCCCGAAGCGCTCCAGGGCAGACTAGGCCAATGGTGATGTTCCCTACGAGTCATTCCTTACACTCTCGCTTCTTCCAACACCCTAGGAACTCAAAGGCAATTGCAAGAAGCAGTTCTACAGGCAGGGCAGAACGCCTGCAGAAAGGCAAATCACCTGCTAGGCCGGGAAGAGAAGTATTATTCCTAATGGCTGTCAGCTGGGTGGAGAGCCCCTTCATATGGCCACCCACAAACCAGAAATAAGCCATCACTGATTCATTATGCCAGGCACCAGAAATATTTGGGCTAGGACGCCATTCTTATTTTCCAGGAGGGGTGTGCTCGAGTGGGACTGAAGGAAGCACAGGGAAGCCCTCCCTGCGTGGTGTGTTTGGCTTCGTGATAGACAGAAAACGGAACCGAGCAGGGCCCCTGTAACTGGAGTACTTCTGTGAGAGCAGCAGAGATTCAGAGATAGCATTAAAAGTTCTGAGTAAATGTGGTAACAGGAAAAAAAGTAAAAACTTCTATGGGATTTTAAAGGGGAGGGGCTGCCACTCATATCTGGGGTGAAAGAAAGGCTTTACAGTCACAGGGACAAGATGTGGGCATGGAGGCTGGAGTAGGAGAAAAGCAAAAGGAACTACATGCGGAGGGGTCGTCTTTAAAACTGACTCAGTCTAGGGGGTCAGGTGGGGTTGGAGTTAAAGATGACCGAAGGCCGGACCTGGAGGCCTGGAAGATTGGGGTGGTGTTTTAAAGAATTAGAAAGTTCATGAGGAAGACAAGTGTGGCGCTGGATAGAGAAGAGAAGGGAGGAGCGGTCTGGAGAATTTGATTCCTGACCTAGGCTTTGAAGAGTTGAATGGAGATGTTTGGCAGGAAGTGGGCGGAGCTAGAGACTGGAGCTGGTGGGGGGGGGGTTTGAAGATCAATGAGCGAAGGGAGGGGTTCCCTCTGGAATGGGAGGGGTCACGTCATGAGTCTATCAATGAATTCACGAGAAGCCCACTTGCAAGTAATTAAAGAGAAAGCAGGCAATTGGCAAGATGTATTGACTGTTCTTTAGAGAAATATGGTGGCAAAGGCCAGGACTATGTTATATTTGTCTTTGTGTCTGACAATTGTAGCACCTTGTTGGCTCAATTAGCTTTCGTTGAAACGGGAAAGTGAGGTATTGAATGTTGGCTTAAATGGAGTCAAGAGATGTTTCGGATTATTTGCTCTCGGATAAAAGAAATGTCTCTTGCACAGGGGAAAGAAACATAAAAGATGCGAAAAGGAAAAGACGGTGGATGGGACAGCATGCTGGAAAACTCTGGCAGCGTCTTATCAAGGGCATAGATAGAGGGGTTAAATTTGGAAAGGCACGAGGGACTTTCCTCCAATGAGTCAAGAGGAAAGAGGAAGGATATGGGCGGAGCTACTGAGAAATCATGAGAGCGAGAGGTTCACATTGGAAGAACTTAAATTTTGTGGGTTTATTCTTCTCATTCGCTCTGTAAATGAAGTGAGAGGAGGTTTGGGGTAAGAGGCAGGAAAATAGAGGGTTTTCAATAGCTGTGTTGGATATTACATAGGAAGTGAATTAGTAAAGTTAAGGAGTTGAAATAAATTCCAAATGAGTTTTTAAAATGATAGGATTTGTGGTAGACCCAACTAATTCAGTTGTATGATTTCTTCAGCAATCCTTAGTTCCTGGGATTGGAGTGGAGAAAGAAGGCTGTGAGGGAGTACCCAGCCATCTGGTTAGTAAGGAGATAAGAGATTTCAGGGTACTAGTAAGTAGATGATGAGTGGACCACGGGAGGTAAGAGAAACCATGAGTTGATAAAGGATCTGGGAAAATAGAGATTAGTCAAGGACGAGGGGCCTTAACAAGGATACAGGAAGTTCCAGAAAGAGTGAGGGCCAGAGAAAGATGGAAGGAGAGAAGGCTGTGGTTAGTGGGAGGAATTTTAGTTAGAGGGGTTTTTTTTTTGCCCTCATCAGGTCAAATCCCGCATGGGCTGTGTACCTTATTTAATCATTTTCATCATGTTGGTTGGCTCGTCTCTAGGATTTCTGTGTTTGTTAGAATAGGATACTCTGGGAAAGGAAATGTAAAATCGTATCTCTCTTCTGCCATGGTTAAGACCACATTTGGAGTGTTGAGTTTAGTTCCAGACATTTCTTTTAACTATTTTTTCTCCACAAATCCTGTTGGCTGAACCTTGGACCAAATCCAGAATATGACCACTTCTCTGCCATCACGCTGGTCCTGTCGCCCTTATCTTGTGCTTGGATCATGACTCTGCTCGCCTTACAGCGACTCTCCTTCTGCTCCAACCTTTCGTGGGTCTGTTTTTCGCAGGCAGCTAAACTTAAAACATGAAGCTAGACCCTGTCACTCTACTGCACAAACCTTCCAGTGCCTCCCACCTCCCTGAGAGTAAAGGCTCAAGTCTTCACAGCAGCTCGTGAGGCCCTGCACCATCTGACCCTGTTACTTCTTTGACCTCACCTGCTATTGCTTAACCCTTTGTCCTCTGCACTCACTCACCCAGGCTTTCTTGGTGTTTCTCGAGCATTCCAGGCATGATCTACCCCAGAACCTTTGCGGTTCCTGTTCCTTCCATTTGGAATGCTCTGCTCAATATCTGTGTGGCTATTCCCTCCTTGCTGTAGGTCTTCATCACCTTCATAGTAAGGCCTTCCCTGTCCGTCCTATTTAGCAGTGCTCCCCTTATTTCAGCCCTACTCCCCTTCTCAGTTTTATATCACCTTCTAACATGCTATTAATTTACTTTGTTTTTTTAAACTGCTTGTGGCCTCCAACGAGAAGCTAAGTTCACAAGTTTAGGTATTCTTATTTTACTGTTTCATGGCCACAACTTCACTTCACACAGCATTTTCTGACACATAGTGGGTGCTCAGTAATGGTTGCTGAACAAGTGGATATTGAATTACCTGGCTATAAAAGTAACATATGCCCATTGTAGAAAATTGGCAAAACACAGAGAAGCATAAAGAAGAAAATAAAAATGTTCCATAATTCTACCTGGAAATAATCTCCAGTAGTATTTCAGTGTACTCTCTTTTCTTTTTTCTTCCCCTACGCATACCCAGTTAATGCATCCGTAGGAAACCTGGTGACTAGAATGTGATTACAGGAATATGACCGGGGGTAAGGATCTGCAGTCACACCATTTGAAGGATGTTTGACCTGGAGATTAGAAGGCTTTGGGGAGAATGATAACTGTTATAGATACTATAATGTCTAAGACAAATTACCCTTGTTCTATGTAAATCTAGACCAGGGCAGATCCTACATGACTGGGGAAAGCTTCAGCAAAGGAGATTTTCGCTCCATAGAAAGATCAGTTGTTTTCCAATTGGCCACCAACCGGTGGGACTACATTTTCAAGGACTGAAAGTTCAATGAAAAACTCTATGGCCACATGTTAGATATGTTTTGCTTGAGGACTTTCGCCCAAGTAATCTCAGGCAGCAAAAACACATTTAAAAAGCTTTTAACAGTTTTAAACCAATAACAGTAACTTTGCTAAAATAGGAAATTTCTGTTACTCGGGTAGATATATTTTTTTTCATTTTCTATAAGGTATATTTTCCTTATATAAGTAATGACTTGTATGGAATATCTATTCAGTGTTTTCTTAGTTTCCTGTTTTATCACACTGTTGGTACTCACATTTTAAGTGTCATATTGTCTTGGAAGAATGTGAGTCAATCATGCATAAGATAGATCAGACAAGTAGTTCATTTTCTTTTAACAAAACTATTTCTCTATTTTTAGAAATGTGCTACTCCAGAAACATCAGGAACACATTAAGCTACATAATAACTAAGATTTTAAAGCCGTGTTTGGAAGACCCTCTCTAAAGCCAATTGGTATAAACACAGTTAAGCTTGGCGTGGTGATGATGTCATTTGTCCTGTAAACATCTTTTAGCCTTTGGAGAATCATAGCAGACCTATCGGTAGAACTCATAAACAAGCCATTACAAAATACATACAAAGAAAAGTCAGTAATTTGAGTAATTTATGTTGAAAAATCACTGGGCATCTTGATGGATTTATAAATGAAGTGTAGAACTAACAGTGTATAGTATTTTTACTTTGAAGTTATTGATATTTCGAGATTATTTTTAAGAAGAGTGACATGAATTCTACTTGAATTGCTCAAGTTTTGTTAACTGCTACAAATTACACATTTTTATTCAATCTAGATTTTAAATCAGTTTGAAGTAAAACTATTTTTTGGAATCAACCTGATGGCATTTTCATCTCAGTCATTCACAAAATAAACTTTAAATTATTCCACATTCTACGCAAGCCTGACTTATGACCTTACAATTCGTGTTATGATTGCTTTTTCAGATAATATTCACGATATGTTCAAGCATTTAAGGCTCATTTTATACTTCAGCGAGTGGCAATATATGGCATAAAACTAGACCTTCCCGTTAGTATAAATGAAGTGCAATTATGTGTATTATAATAATGTAAGGTGAAATGGGAGACGGAGCAGTTTGTAGCCAGGACTATCCAGGCAACCCACCTTTATGCTCTGAATTTATTTAGATTACCAAAATGATTGAGGGGATTTTTACTCCGGTCATTGTGGTTGGGTAATCTGGACTTTTCTTCAAATTTGATTTGAATGAAGCGCCTTAAACAGAAACATATGGGCGTGTAAAAAGCCAGCATCAGAACTCTTACAAGGCAATAAAAAGAGTAATAAGAATTTATAATTGGATGGCATCTTTCATCCAGATGGTTTCGGCAGCATTTTAAAACCTTGTATAGAAAAGCAAGATAGACATACAATGGTGCGCTTTCCACGCACAGTTGTGGCCCTGTTAAGTGAAATTGTACAAAGCCCGCCTCCCCCCCGTCCCTTCGCAACCACGGAGGTGCTGAAGGGAGAGCTGAAGAGAGTCGCTGGAGCACAGAACCTGAGCAGCCGGCTGCTTTCTTTATGAATTCTGCTGCACTGGCGAGACGGGCCCATGATTTGGCCTCCTGGCCTGGCCCTCTTCAGCTCCCTCCTTAATCCTTGCCAGTGTGCCACCCACCGTTGGCATCATCACCAAAATGTCTTTGCACTTACGGCTTCAGAAGTCGGTTAGTCAGCTGACATGAGGCAAATACTTTATGGACGCAGACTGAAAAGTCTTACACTCAGAAGAGGAGCCCCGTTCCTGGTAGGAACTAGATTGAGATAACGAGGGACATCAGAAAGCTCCAGAAGGCAGGGTGTGCATGTGTGTTGATGTATCTGGGCCAGTGGAGGCTGATGATGATCACGGGACCTGACCCCTGGCTGGGCCTCTCTCTCTGGAGGGCGTTTCATTCCGTTACAGTGGAGAGAGGTAGGTATGTGTTCTTGTCATTGTGACCTAGGGGACTCATTCTATGGCAGGATACTGAGAGATACTAAAAAATTCACTCATCATGGGCTTGTAGTTTATTGCTAACTTTATTGAAATTTTAACTTACAGCTAAAGGCAGCTCAATTGTGCACGAAACATAGGGTTCGGGGGAGGAAAACGGAGCTGCAACTGCTGACTGGGTTCGGGTTTCCTCTTGGGGTGATGAGAAGGTTTGGGAACTAGACCAAGGTGGTGGTTGCGTGGTGTTGTGAACGTGCTAAATACTGTCTAATTGTTCACTTAAAGAGGGTTTATGTCATGTTACGTGAATTTCGCCTCCGTTAAAAAATGGCAACAGAGACCTAAATGGTTTTGAATGATGTTAAGAAAGCAAGTAATCGAGGTGTTGTTTTTGCACATCAGACCTAGAATCGAAGAAGAACTAGAGAAACGCTGCTCCCTGTGACTCCCAAACAGGATCAGGGTCTGTGTCCGCACCCCGGGTCCTGTCGTGCTTACTGCAGTTGGTCCCTCAGGATGGCTCCGGCTGCCTGCCCACAGGAGCAGGGCTTATTAGCAAAAACGGAATGTGATAGAGGGGAAGCGAAGCTGTCAGTGGCTGCAGTGGTCAGGAATGCGCTCTAAAATTACCTCTCCAACAAACACACTCATGATTTCTCAATGTCTCTAATTTTCAACTTGTTGGCTTTATTCATTGATTTCTTTCGATTCTCTCCTGCTTAAAAGTAACTCAAAAGTTATTTCTAGAGCAGCACTGTCCAACAGAAATGGAATGTGAGCCACATATGTAATTTTACATTTTCTAGTAGCCACATTAAAAAAAAAAGTAAAAGTGAAAAAAAAAGAGGTGAAATTAATTTTAATCACATATTTTCTTTGACTACTTTCTCTTGATACTGCCTCAGCGTCTACCTGGAAAGTCCATTATATCCAAAATAGAATCTTTTCAATGTGTAATCAATATAAAAATGAATAATCAGATATTTCACTTCCTTTCTTTGTCTCAAGTCTTCAAAATCCAGTGTGCGTTTTACACTTTCCCGTTGGGCCAGCCACCTTTCAAGTGGTCAGTAGCCACATGTGACTAGTGGCTACCATAGGGGCAGTGCAGATCTAAATGTTACTGTTTTTGGTGGTTTCTCTGTGGGCTCAGGAGAGGTTCAGCGAGCTACCGTGTAGGTGGAGACAGAACCACCACAACACATGTTCCTATAGAGCTTCAACATCTGTATTGTTAAAGGTCCTTACAAATAGGTCAGCTCCTGACCTCAAAATATGGGAGTCAAGGAAAAGAAGTGTTATCCTTTTTTGCATTTTATGGGTGAGAAACCCGAGACCTAAGTAGGCTCATTTATTCCTGCCGAGGAAGGCTTCCCAGTTTTCCGGGATAAACTCTGGGCATCCTTATTCCTGGGGGAAAGGATTTATGCACCTGTGAAGGGAACTCAGCCTCATTTTCTAGAATAGAAAATGAGTCCCAGGAACTACAGTAGCTGTCCTGGTCACATGACGGTCAACAGTGGAGCTTGGACAAGAGCCGCACCAAGGGCTCCTTTAACTTCCAGGTTACAGCCATGAACCCAGGACAGCGCCTGACCCTTCCCTCCCCGCTGTCTCCTGACCAGTACCAGTCATGCCTGGCCATGTTTCTGAAAGCAAAGGGCCGTGGTCTGCGGTGAATTTGCACGATGCCATTGAAACCATGGAAGCTGACAGACTGGCCCACTGCCTTGGCCAGTTAGTCCTCGGACAAGGGACTTGCCCAGATAGCACCTCTTCCACCGCAGCTCAGGTATCACGTGAGTGGTGACCGGACGGAGTCCATTTCTCATGATACCACGTGGTCACTTTGGACACATTTCCATCTCCATGGTCCAAGGGCTGGGAAGGAAGGAGGATCAACTAGACCCAGGAATACATTTAATTCTGTTTTCCTCCCATAGCACTACATCCTGAGATATAATTGACAAAAAAAAAATGCATGTGTTCAATTTATCAATGCATTTTTTGTTGTTTTGTTGTTGTTTTTGTGGTTAAGTGACACTTGCAAAAAGAAATTTCAGGATTGGAATAATTTCAGTCAAATCAGTTTGGCATTTTTTAAGGACAAATTGATCATGGCTAATTGTACAGTTTTTATCTAGCATCTGAAATATGAATACTAGTGAAACCACATTGTCTGGTCTGCTCATGCATTCTTCCATCCACCACACATAGTGCCTCAGGTTCTGTGCTGGGTTCTGAACTTTCCAAACTGTGTTGCCTCCAAGTATAATGGTGGATATAGCTGTGCAAACAAGTGGCTTTACAGAGGATGGACAGGATGCTAGGGGCAGAAGAGGGGGTGACATTCCAGGGGGAAAACTTCACGTAGGAGGTGAGGTTAGATCTGGTACAGAAGGATGGAGAGGAGTTCTCAAGATAGCTAAGAAGAAGGAGAGAGTGACTGTTCTGGAAACCACAGCTATTTTCACGTGGGCCGCTTCCCTAGATGGCTCATCCTTGGTGTTATCTGGCTAGCTTTCCAGCTTACCCTGGACGGAGCTCCTGTTGTGTGGCTCTGGTGGCTCCCAGGGCCCTATGCGTAGGTTAGGTTTGGTGGGACGCAGCCTCAGCATCTACCTGGAGAGTCCATTTTCAGGGCTAATATACCAACAAGAGATTCAATCCTAGTCTGATGGAAGTCCTCTTGTAAGCTCCTTCCATAGGGCTGCAGAGGGAGCTGATGGCTCACGCCCCATGTGATGCTTGTCATCAGATATAATAACCTAGGATTGGGTCCAGAGAAAGCTGCCTAGGCAGGGGAGAAGCAGAGAGGGTGAGATGTGAAAAAGCACCAAGATGATAGTGTTGCATTTTTTTTTATTGGTTGAAGATGTGACATCCACAGGAAGTCCCTTCGAACCCTGAAATTCCATAGCATTTTACCTGTATCCCTCATATGAAAAGAGAGGCTGTACCAAAATCAAGCACTTTAACTTGTAAACTCAAGTGAATTTATGGGGCCAACAGTGTAGAATATCTGCAATTGTGATTGAATGGAAAAATCTAGAAAACAGCAGTTTTCAGCAGGGAAACACATCCTGCTTTCATTACCGGTGTTCATGTCCCTGCAAGGTCTTCACATGTAGGGTGCATCCCTGATTCATCTTTGGGTCTTTCAGTGGCACAGCTCTTAGGTTTACACATTGTGGGTTCTCTATGAATACCTGCTGTATGAAGGAATGAATGAGGGAATGAGGAAAGGCACTTTGAAAAAAAACCGAAAATCATGAAATAGTCACACCAGTGTAAGATATAAAATGTTGTTTGTAATAGGTGCTTTAAAATTTTTTAATTTTTAATTCGATTTTTATTTGCAATTGTGATAGAATTTACCATTTTTAAAGTGCACAATTCAGTAATGTTAAGTATATTCACATTGTTGTGAAACCAATCTCTAGGACTTTTTCGTCTTGCAAACTGAAACTCGGTACCTGTTAATCAACGAGTTTACGTTCTCTCCTTTTCCCAGCCCCCAGCAATCACCATTCTATTTTCTGTCTCTATGAATCAGCTATTCTAGGTGCCTCATATAGGCAGAATCATAACAATATTTGTCTTTTGAAAGATGCACTCCACTCAAGCCTGAAATTAAGACTAGGGTCATGCTTAACCTTGACCAACTGAATTGCACCTGAGACTGTTCTCTGTAAGATGCTTGGTTTCTGCACAATTGTAATTGTTGCATCTGGAGTCAACCTGACTAGAAACCTGACCCTTGGAATGGGCCTTTAAGAGCATATTGTCCGGTATTTCTTAACCTTTTCTGAATCACAAACTCATTGGGAATTCCAACCCAACTTAAAGACCACCTCTGACCCACTGCCTACCCCTCCCAACCCAGATATATTTACCCAAAAGATAACCTGCCAAATCCAGGTTAAGAACCTCTGATCTTGGGGGCTGGCTGAGTGGCTCAGTTGGTGAGCATGAGCTCTGAACAACACGGCTGCCAGTCTGATTCCCACATGGGCCAGTAAGCTGCGCCCTCTACAGCTAAGATTGTGAACAACGGCTCGACCTGGAGCTGGGCTGCCGTGAGTCACCAGCGGCGGTGTAGGTTGCAGTGGGGCTGCTGTGAGCTTCTGTGAGTGGCCAGCAGCCAGCGTGAGTTGGCGTGAGCCACCGTGAGCGGCCATCCAATGGCCGGTGACCGATCTGCCTCAGCACTAATTTTACTTAGTGTAACATCCTCAAGATTTAGCCATGTTGTACTCTGTGTCAGAATCATGTTCCTCTTTAAGGCTGAATACTATTCCATTGTCTGGATGGACCACATTTTATGTATGTGTTCATCAGTTGATGGACACTTGGTTGCTCCCACCTTTTGGCTACTATGAATAATGCTGTTATGAACATGAGTGTACAGATATCTCTTCAAGATTCTGCTTTCATTTTTGGGGGGGTGTATACCCAGAAGTGGAACTCCTGGGTTATAGGTTAATTCTGTTTTTAATTGTTTGAGGAACCACTGTACTGTTTTCCATAACAGCTGCACCATCTTACATTCCCACCAACGGGGCACATGGTTCCAGTTTCTCTACATCATCTCCACCTGTGATTTTCTGATTTTGTGTTTGTTTTTTATAGTAGCCTTGCGTCTGGATCTGAGATGCAAAACTCACTATAAGATTAAGTAATGAAGCTATTGAGTGCCACTTGTCTTCAGTCATTGATGCCTTTTAAGAAATCATTCTTCAAACCAGACTATATTATGTGTGACTTCTGACAACTCTTTGAATCATGTTGTTTTGGCAATAGCAAGTTTGATGAGACGCCCAAAACTGCCTCCTCTCCCAAACCTTAAAAGAAAAATCGTAGAAATTGTATTTTAAAAAAATCACAAATTGGTTTTCTGTTGACAATGACTTATAGGCCCATGCAGAGGTTAAGATTAGTAGGTAAATGACCCAGAGATTGTACGCAGAGAATGATCAGAAGGGACCCTCATGGTGCTGTCTGTCCTGGGAAATACTTGACTGAAGGAGCTGTCCAGCAGGAGAGAGGCGACTCAGAAAGGGTTTATTGGCACAGAATGTATTACGACTCTTTGTTGCAGCACAAGTAGAAGTGAAGTGTTTGCGCGCGCGCGTGTGTGTGTGTGTGTGTGTGTGTGTGTGTGTGTGTGTGTGTGAGGGTAGTATTTCTTGTGTAGGAAAAAAAGGGCTCTGTTTACTACTGAAACCCCCCTTGCTTACTGCATGAGAAGAAGTATATACATGCAGAAGGCAAGCAATTTTTAAGAGCATGGACACTGTGACATCACCCAGCAGAGTTAAATATCAGTTGGGCAGCTGGTCTAAGAGCAGTTTGCAATGAGTTATGAGGCTCTGAAACTTTCTAAGTGAGTTTACGCCCTTTGTGGCATGATATGAAGACTTTCGTTTAGCCTGTTTGTTTTAATGAGGTATTGCAATGTAGCACACTCAAATGAAAAACACATGATGTACCCCCAGGCAAGAGAGAAGCAATAACTCCACGGATTTTTGAAGAAGACTAGTCATACCACAGGCTACCATTATAACAGAAAAAATAGCAAGAATTTTAATACAGTTGTCTGGCCAAATATATTAATTTAAACTGAATGCCTTTTAAAAAATATTATAGCTGTGAGGCAGGACGTTCCATTGGCAAGCATCTTCAAAACCTTCATTTTAGAGGATTCATTGAAAAGTACTGATGTGTGGCAGCCCTTGCTGCTGGTACGTGCATTTGGAAGGACCACTGAAAAGTCTTTGATCATTTATGTGAGGCGTCTTTGAGTTTGCACAAAGAAGCTAACATTAGGAAGAGATGCATTTTTTAAACGGGTTGACTTCTCTGTGTTTACATGGCTGATCTACTGACCATAGAAACGCCCTGGACAATCCTAGATGAAGAACTCGGGGCTGTGCCTTCCAGGTCAGCCTTGCTGTTTGTTGCCTTGGTCACGTGATGACAGTTCAAAACACTGACTCAGATTCCCGTTTATCTTGTTCAGAAATGTTTTTTAAAAGAATGTTCCGTAACCTCGCTTGGGCATTAGCCCTGGGTTCTAGTAACTCTTGTTTGAGAAGAGTACTTTAAATCTGAAATCTCAAAGCCCTCTGCTTCATTTTAGTTCAACAAGCATTTTGCTGACTTCCAGTTTCCGGGAACACAGAGATGAAAAAGAGATAGTGCCCTCAGGAAACTCTGTAGCTTACTAAGTTGTTAATTTTTTACCAAAAATCCCTCAAGTCAGGTGACAACTGACAGAGCACTCGGAGGCTTATTGGAGCAATTGATGGAATTTTATTGTTTGATATCTTTCTATTGCATTTGAGTCTGTGTCGCGTGAGCGAGAACATCAAGTGCTAGTGACTTCTATTGTCTAGAGATGACTGAATTCCAGGTGTTCGGAGCTGGGAGCGAGCTGAGAGCTTGCGCGGAAGGTGACATCATCAGAGCTCTCTTCTTTTCAAAATACCTCAAGTGGCTGGGACGATCTGTTTTCAGCTTGAACATATTGAGTGTGGGACTGAAATCAGGAATCTCTGCTTTTAGCTGCTTTCTCCACTCCACTTCTCAGAAGCTTCTCTTGCTACCCCAGCCGTTCACGGAAATCTCAACCCCTTAGAATCCTCTACAAAGAGTTGCCTGTTTCAGAGGAAGGGATAACACAAGGTGTCCAGGCCTCTTTCATTTTTTGAAAGAACCTTTAGTGGTGATTTCAGCGATTCTTTTCTATCAGTTGAAATGGAAGCTCACAAGCACATTTTCACCCTTAATGCAGTCTTCATCTCTAGCTATTGTGTCTTTATTATGTGAAAAAAAAATCGGTGTTTTTTTTTTCCTGCAGCTCAAATTAAGCCAGAAATGAGCCCTTTTGACTCGCCTGTTAACAGTGTGCATCTTGTCAAAACTTCCACGTGTCCAATTATCATTGGCTTTTCTGCCTGTATGTGTGAATAATAGGAAGATCTCCTTTGTTATTTCAGGTTGTCTGAACAATGATTGAGAGCTTTTTTTCTCTCTTGCTGTATTCTCTTTGTGAACTACTATTGTTCTAAAAGCAGCCGAGAAAAGACAAATTGTTGGTTCTTACATGGCCACAGCTTGGCTTTGTACTGAGAGGCAAAAGATAGAAATCATATAGTGCTCTTTTACTTTTTACACAAGTTTTTCTGTCTTGAAATAAACTGAATTGTCTACACCGTGGTTAGTGGAAAGAAAGACTTTGGGAAGCTCTTTCGGGACCAGGTTCTGTTTAACCCGCTGCACTTGGTTCTGCCTGGACTGCGTCCCCCGGAGCTCGCTGACCCCATGATGCATCCACACACATTCACAGCCGCACTGGGCTCGAAGCGCCATACAGATATTTCCCCCAGCTTTATTCTCCTTTTGAACGTGTGCCATGATTTTAAAAAAATTGAATTCAAATTTTCAGCTTTTAAGAAACAAACTCCGCAACAATGTGATTTTTAATTTCTTGAGATTTGTTTGCCACTGTCCTACATAGGAAATAGCAATTGACTTGATATATCCAAGCTAGATTTATAAAACCATTAAAAGTTGTGTCTCTTGTGTCAGTTAGATGTTTTGAAAAATCATTACCAGATAAGGAAGAGCACATTCTACCAAAGGAAGACAGAGGTTTTTACCTCTGGCAGGTCTGAGAGGTAAGGGTGGCTTTCTACACGGACGCTTCTTCAGAGTGTCAAGGAGGGGTCAAGCCTTGTTTTAACTGGTAATTTTAGCCTTCAGCCAGATTCCAATCTTGAAAAAAAAAAAAAGACCGGAAAAATTGTGTCGCCACATGTTGAGTGATGTCACCAGGCGTGGGAGGTTACCTAGGGAAGATGGAGAATCTTACAGCTTATTTTATTTGTGAGCTGTTTCTGATTATCCCGACTGAGGGAGGGTCACTTTGAATAACGACGCCTTGACAGCTCTTTCATGGGAATCTACACCACTGGTCACCAGATGTGTCAGGGCAGGCGCTTCGCGCTTCCCCGGTCCTGAGAGCTCCCCGCATTCAGATGCGGCTTCCCGTGTTCATCCTTGTTGAAGGAAGCGAAGCCCGCTCTCCCTGCCTACCACCCAGTCACAGAAAGCTTTCGTTTACGGTGATTTGTTATTAATGGTCACGTCTGGGGGCCAGTCATTGTTCTTTGGGCAGGAATGTTTGTCATGGGCTGTAGGTCAGTCTCTACCCCAGTAGACCTCTACTGATCCTTTTGGGCTAAGTATTCAATGCTATGAGCATTTTCTGAGATGGGAATTTTCATGTTTTGGCATAATTATAAAATCCTTGAGTAGAAACGTTGAAGGGACATTGAAGGTCATTTGCTCTCGCAGATCTTTACATTTTCAACTTTCCTTTTTAGACCCTTGAAAACTATAAAATGAGTCCTATGAAAGTCAAATTCACTATTTAGAGAAAGCTTGCTCTCCAGCCTTGTATCCTTATCATCAGGAACCGCGATGCACGTGTTGCGTATGTGACTGTCCGTGTGTTAGAGCTTTAGGGAAATGAAGATGTCTGCTCCCCTCCCAGAAACCTAACACTGTGGAACGCAGGTTGGGAGGAACTTAGCGCTGTACCTGCCAGTCCCTCACCCAGCTACTGAACCTCGTCCACAGATTCCTGGCAGATGGTTCTGCAACCCTTACTCACCTGTTTCTCCACTGCAGGAGTCTTGCAGCCTTTCTGAAGCGTTCACAACCTTGGTCATAGGTAACTCCTCGGGAACTATCCGAGCCAGAAAGACTAAGAAAATTATTTTTCCGAATGGAAGCTTTCAAATATTTCAGGACAACACCCTCATGCGTCCTCGATCCTCATTCTTTTTTTTCTAAGGCAGTTTCCCTTGTTTTCTCCATGGGTTTTTCCCAGGGTTTTTTATTTCTGTTGCTGTCCTGGCTGTCCTCCCACGGATATATTCCCAAGGCTAGCATCACTTATTAAAATGCTATCATTTCATTCTGTGCTGGTCAGACTACAACTAAAAGTAAATGAAAGATTTCAGGTTTGATCCAAGCAACAGTGTAGCATTTCTTAAACTGCAGGGGGCCGCTCTCTGAGTCACCTTCAGTGTGTAACAAGAGCCCATTGCTCCCTAGTCTGATTTTACTAGTAATACCTTTTTTGTCCTGTATGAGAAGAGCTTTATTGGAGAATCTCTCTTTGTATGTGTGTGGTTATCTAAATAATTACTTGCTCATTTCAAAAGTGTAAATAAGTAACAAAAATATAAAGAATCAAGTTAAAAAACAGTCTGGGATCCTACCCTTCAGAAATAAGAATGATAGAGTATGCCATTCAAAATGAAAAACAAAACAAAGCAATACAAAAAACATGCAATACAGGCTCCATATCTGTAAAATTATATGTATGTACATTTTTATGTTTAGAGAGAGTTGTGAAAGGATGGGCACCAAAAGGTACCAAGTGATGATTTGCCTTTTTATAAAAAGAATGTGTATGTCTACATTTTATGCCTCTCTATATCTATATATCTCTATCTCTATCTCTATATTATCTATATCTATATCTCTATATCTATATTATCTATATCTATATCTCTATATCTATATTATCTATATCTATATCTCTATATCTATATTATCTATTTTTATATCTATATCTATGACTATCAAAAAGGACCAAATGCCTAACGTGGCGATGTGTATCTTGACGGAGGGAATAAAGGTGCACATCAGTGCATTAGATACTTGATTCTAATTTAATATTCTGTTGAACTTCATGGAGTTGAAATGGCTTCTAAGAAAAGAATTGATCCTTCCCCCCTAAGTTCCCTTCTTCACTGGCACCACCCGTCTTAGTAATGGGATAACCATTCACCCAGTTGTTCGGGCCCCAAGCCTTGGTACCATTGTTTACTCCTGTTTCCCTCCTCTCCAGCCCGTCACAAGTTCCTTAGGCTCTGCCTGCAAAACACAACCCACGGGGCCCACTCCTCGCCTCTCACGCCACCAGCAGCTTCATTCAAGTCATTAGGTCATCCTCTTGGATCCTAAAATAATCACCCCCTCATCCCCTGCTTCCGCTCTTGGACCCTCTAGGCTCGACTCCACACAGAAGTCAGAATGTTTTCCTCAAAGTGCAAATCAGATGACATCACGGCCGTGCTAAATTGTCCCATATGTCCCTTGGCAATTTGAACAAAAACCAAACTTCTTCTCATGTTCCTAAGGCCCTACATGATGTAGCCTGCCTCCCAGAACCACTAGCTCACTGGATCTTGCTGGTTCTAGAATGTTCCCAGCTCCTTTGCACCTCAGGGCCCTGTGCACACTACTCCCCCCATCCAGAACACTCTTTCCATAAATTGTAATGGCTTTCTCCTTCACATTAGTCAACTCTGCCCAGCAGTCACCCGAGAGCCCAACCCTGACCACACTATCCAAAAAGAGCCGTTTCTCATCTCCTGGCTGTTTTTACTTTTTTATTTTTTTTTAAAATATCTTCATCTGACACCAGAGGCCTGTTGATCTTAACCCTGTTGATTGTGTCTTCATCTATGACATTTATATTATATGTAGTGATCATTATCCCTTAAATCCCCTCTGGGGTCAGCATTATGCACTTGGTGTCTGAGTTTGTACCCAGTGTAGATGGTGAGTGACAAGGTCAGTGTGTGTCAGAGGGTACAAGAGCCTCTCAGGCACCATAAGCAACTGTTCGTGGTTTGAGAACTTTCCTTTTTGTCCTTGTCTCTGAATATGCACCCCCGAGCCCACAGGTTGTAGTCAAATTGGAAATGCTTCATGTTCTGGCCCTGAGGAGTGAAAGGAATGGAGGGCGGGCTCCTGGTTTGGTCCATCCTACCAGGAATGCAAGCAAATCTGGTAAAGCCAGTGACCCCATTAATGGAGCTCTGAGGAAGTGTGCCATCAGAGTCATGCTGAGGTAACAAATTAATTCCACATGCCAGTGGCTTAACCTAACAAGGGTCGGTTTCGTGTAGTACCACGTAGTCACTCAGGCTGACAGACATTCTGCCATCTTATGACACCATTGTGTCAACATATGGCCTCCGGAGCCACCTCAGCAAGGGAAAGCAGCGCACGGAGCGCTTGTCCCCATTATATGTGACACCTGGAACGTCAGCGACATCCTTCACTTTCTGTCACAGGCCAGTGGCCAGAGCCTATCACGTGGTCCCACATAACTGCAAGGGCTGGGAATCATCCAGTGTGCCAGGAGGTTACTATGAAATTCATTAAGTTTAAAAACTTTTTAAAAAGGTAGTAGAAACAAACAAATAAATAAATAAATAAATAAATAAATATTTTTAAAAGATTATTACAAAATTCATTAAGCTCATAATGCTTTAAAAATAACAAATAAATTAAATAGAAAAAGTTTACTTAGAAATCCATTAAATATTTAAGCATGATGAATTTCTTAGTAACTTCCTACAAGTAGCTCATTTCCTAAACAAACAAACAAACAAACAAACAAACAAACAAACACTTGAGCGACTGTAGATTTTAGTGCTAATCCCTGTGCTGAGAGCCCAGTGCCAGCCACCTACACTGGTTTGTTTATAGCAGATCAACAAAGGCCCCCTAACCTCAGATTCTAACTGTGACCGAGTCATGATGACGCTACGTGACAAGTGATTAATTGTATTAAGCCCAAGAAAGACCCCTGGAAAGATTCTTGTTTTTAATTCAGAATTTTTAAACCATGTTGTAATTGGTTAGCCTCAAGTCTGGTAAAAAGTGCTTAACTCCTCGGAAACCATCCCCATAAGATGGATTAAAAACATGCAATTAACAAAGTTTGCTTTTGAGAACTTAATTTTAAGCCTACCCATCTGTTAGATCAAAACTCAACATCTGATTTCTCCTTGGTGAACTTCAGATGAGGGTGTTTCAATTAAATTTTTGGATGGGTTTTAGGGTAAATTACTATACCATTGACTACTGCTAGGTTATTGTGGTGATTTAAATGTGGCAGTGTATCTGAAGACAATTTATAAATTGTAAGCTTGATAATACAGTGTGAGGTACAAATTTGGCATCGTTAATTAGAAACTTTTAAAACGTTCATATTGCTTGACTTAATAGTATTTCTAGGATTTTTCCTAAGTAAATAATTGGGCAGGTTTAAAAAGAACTATGTTCTTAATATTGAAATATTGGAATTGACCTAATTTTCCACTAATGCGAAGGCGGTTCAGTCATTCAACAGTTTTAATTTGAGCATGTGCTATATGCTAAGCAGTGTTCTTGACATTGGTTAAAGGCAGGGGAGACAATTGCCAGGGTCATTAAGTAAAAGGTACAGAAGGTGATAAGTGAGGTGGAGAAAAATCAAGCAGAGAACAGGGGTACTGGGGGGAGGGAGTGGGGGTGTTTCATAGCGTGGGCAGCCGTGCTGAGGAGAGACGACATGTCAGCAGACGCTGGAGAAGGGGAGGGAGCCTTATGGATAAATGGGGAAAGACACTGTTTGGGCAGAAGGAACAAGGACAAAGGCACAGAGGTGGGAGTGTGCCTGAAGTTAGAAAAACCAATTAGGAGTAATCTCTGGCCAACCATACAAGGGGTTCCTAGACAGCCATTAAAATAATCATGTAAAACTGTATATATCCACATGGAAAGACAGACATGCTGTGGTTAGGGAAGAAAGCAAATTTTAAAATAATGTGCATAGAAGATCTCATTATTTTGGGATGAGAAACTTGACACATGGCTATTTGTAAACATATACTTAGAAAAAATATCTGAAAGGATGTAACTCAAAAGGTAGACAGTGATTTTTTTGTTTACTTTATACCTAAACTATCTGCTATGCATTTTAATTGTAATGCAGACATAGTATCTTTTTATAATTAAAAGATCATCCTATTATTGATGCTAATATCATACGCTAAATGGAGCTAAATATTTTCACTAAATCTTGTCAGGAAAGATATTTAAATATTAATTATACTAAACTCAATAAACGGTCAGTTTTCTAAAGTTTGCTACAGCTTCCTAGTACATAATACTAAATGACCCATTGTGGGTTGAATTGTGTCCTCACGAAATTCACATATTGAAGTTCTAACCCTCAGTATATCAGCATTTGAACCTATTTAGAAATACAGTCATCGCAGAGGTAATTCGTTAAGGTGAAGTCATACTGGAGTAGGGTGGGCCCTAATTCAATATAACAGGTGTCCTTATGCAAAGGGGAAATTTGGAGACAGACATACACACACTCACACACACGGGAAACGCCATGTGAAGATGAAGGCAGAGTTCTGGGTCATACTTGGAAAAGACAAGGAACGCTAAAGCTGGCCAGCAAAATGCCAGAAGCCAGGAGAGACGATGGAGCAGATACTCCCTCCCAGCCCCGCTGACACCATCTTGGACTTCTGGCCTCCACGCCACCCTGTTGGAAGTGAGGTCTCTTAATAATCTGGAGATTCATGTTGTGCCTACCTCATTGGGGTATTGAAGACAGTTCCACCAAGTTTACACGTTATTGTTGTCACATCAAGGTTTTACCAGGGTAGTTGTTTAGTAACCTCTGACCTCAGAGCTTTTCCGGGCAAGACCATTCATGCAATATTCAGCTGCCCTTTGGTGTTTCACAGATCCTGCTGTCTGTGGAAAGTTCCAGCTCTTTCTTTGGCTTCCCTCTAAGAGAGTGGGGGTGGGGCTCCATTAATAAGCAGAAGGAGAAAATGTGGTGGGTCACCTTTCAGTCAACTGCAATCAAGGCATCGTGTCCTCTTCAGACCCTCACTTGTGACCACAGTTCTGTTTGTTGTCAGCTGCTACCAACATCCTGGCTGGGAAATTGATATTCTACGGAATGAGTTAGGGATTATTGAACCAGTCATTCCTCAACATTCACTAAGCATTATCCTGCACTAAGCAAGCAGGAAGTGATTTACCACAAGGGTTTTCAAACTGGAGGGTATGTTCAAACACAACTTCCTGGCCTACCTCAGGAATTCTGATTCAGGAGGTCCCGGGAGGTGGCCCATGCATTTCATCCAACAAGCCCCCCGTGGTGCTCATGCTGTTCCTCTGAGGACCCCACTTTGAGTAGCTCTGGCTGCAGCACATTCTTGTCCTCAGTCCAGGTGGAATTTTCTTCCCATGACTCCAGTTTAACATTATGTCCTTGATTCTCATCCAGGCCCGTGTGGGATGGACCCTGTTTGTAGTGTTTGTGGCCATTCCAGAGAAGTCCTCTCAAAGGCTTCGCTCATTTTGTTGCACAGTGTCCCTCCTGGGAAATTACTCTCAGATCTGAAGACGCGGACAAGTGGACTGTTCTTATGAAGCGGTGGACTTGTAGTAGACGGCAGAAGTTCTGTAAGTCAGCGTCTTTCCCTCATGACTTTGTCTAGTAAGATGCTCGGAACTAGGGTTTTTCTCAGTTGCTATGGCCTTGCTCAGACAAAATTCTTAACATAATTTTCCAATTCTTAATATTTTTTTGCTGCTTGATTTTGTACTTTCATGTGTCCTAATAATATTTGTGTACCTGTACTTTTTATTTTATTATTTTTTAAATAAGTTTTTATTTTTCAATTACAGTTGACATACAATATTGTATTAGTTTCAGGTGTACAACATAATGATTCGACATTTCTATAACATATTTATATAACTTAGTACCCATCTGACACCACACGTAGTTATTACAATATGATTGACTATATTCCTTATGCTATACTTTACATCCCCCACAACATTTTGTAACTACAAATTTGTACTTATTAATCCCTTTCTCTTTTTCACCCACTCCCCAAGCCCTCCATCTGGCAACCGTCAAAATGTTCTTTGTATCTGTGAGTGTGTTTCTCTTTGTTTGCTCCTTTATTTTGTTCTTAGATTCCACATATAAATGAGATTACATGGCATTTGTCTTTCTCTGTCTAACGTAACTCTATTCAGCACAATACCCTCTAGGTCCATTCATGTTGTTGCAGATGGAAAGATTTCATTCTTTTTTATGGCTGAGTAATATTCCACTGTATATATGTACCACCTCTTCTTTATTCATTCATCCACTGATGGACACCCTGGCTGCCTCCACATGTTGGCCACTGTAAACAATGCTGCAATGAACATATGGATGTACATGTCCCTTTGAAGTAGCGTTTTGGGTTTCTTTAAATAAATACCCAGAAGTGGGATTACTGAGTCCTTCTTTGTTCTTGTATCCTTTGTTTTAAAGTTTTTTTTTTCCTGGTGTTAGTATTACTCTCCCAGCTTTTTTTTTGTTTCCATTTTCATGAAATATCTTTTTCCCGTCCCTTTATTTTTAGTCTGTGTTTGTTTTTCAATTTGAAGTGAGTCTCTTATAGGTAGCATATGCAATGGTCTTGTTTTCTTTCTTTTTTTTTTTTTTAGCTGAGTCATCCAGCCACCTGTTGGCAGCTCATCGGCAGCTCAGCTCAAGCCAGGCATCAAACCGCTGTTGCTCAGAGCACAAACTCTTGAGCAAACTCTTAACCTCCTACATATCAGTAGGAGGGATCAAACCCCAGGCTGATTGGTTGTGAGGACTGGCCATGACTACAGTGGAGGAGCTGCAGTGCAGGGGCTGACCATATAGAGCAGGGTTCGTTTAGTGGGGCTCTGGCGCTTGCCCAGTCTGCATTTTGGGTGTGTCATTTGTAGAGGTGGTTGGGGAGTGCTCTGGTGTGGTCTGAAGCTGTCCACTGGGTGTATTGGTTCTGGGGCCTTTTAGGAGGGGCTCTGGTGTAGGCCAAGGTCAGCCACTGCCTGTGCCCTGCCCGCCACTTGGTATGAGCTGCAAAGTGATCTGCACTTGTGCTGGGCTTGGAGGTGCCTGGGAGAGGCTAAGCTGTGAACTGAAGCCAGCTGCCACTAATGTGGGGCTCGAGGCTGCTCAACAAGAGGCATGGGGCATGCTGAGGCCAGTTACTGCTTGTCTGAAGTTTATGAACCTTTGAGAGATTTTAGGAAAGTCCATAGTTGAGCCACGATAGGCTGTTTGTATGGAAAATCCACTGGAAGCTGCTTGGGTGGGTCTGCAAGTTGGGTGGGGTGGGGTCTCAGGAAGTCAGGGTGGGGCAAACGGTGTTAGCCAGGTTGATAGAGGCTCAGTATGGAAGCTGCCTGCACTGCATGCTGGGAGAGAGGAAGGCTCAACAAGGGAACTATGGCTTTTGCCATCGCTTCTGCCTGGGAGAAAGCTGCCCCTTCAGCCCTCACCCTGAAGCCAGATTATTAGTTCCTCCCCGTATGTCCCTGGCACCTTTCAAACTGCTGCCCTAGTGCTGGAGCTCAGAGTCAGTGCGTCCTTCAGTGAGTAAATCCTTGTGCGGGATGTATAAGAGGAACGCTTGGGGCTGCAGCACCCTCATCTCACTCAGCCACAATCTTTGCTGGTTTCCACAACCAGAAGTTGTGGGGTTGTGGGGACTTTTCTCCCTGGCACTGGAGCCCTGGGCTGGGGAGCTTGGTGTGGGGCTGGGACCTCTTGCTCCCCTGGAGGGACCTCCACAGCTGAGGTAACCCTCCCAATTTTTAATGTCCCAAATTTGGTGTGGGATCAGTCTGTTCCGCATCTCTGCCCCTCCTATCAGTCTCCATGTAGCTTCTTCTGTATGTACTTACTTGTAGGACTTCTGTTCGGCTAGACTTCAGGCTGTTCTCAATGATGGTTGTTCGGTAGTTTAGTTGTAAGTTGGATGTGGTCCTGAGAGGAGGTGAGCACAGCATTTACCTATCCACCATCTTGACTGGAACCCTATTCTTTTTTCTTAAATAACTTTTTTATTACAAAGTTAATAATGGTATACATTTTAATAAATATAGTTAGAAAAAGAAAACAAAACTCTCCTTAGTTCCATTACTCGGAAATGATATCTACTGATATTTTTAGGTATTAGTTTCCTAGTTAATATAACTTTACTTTAATTAAATTATATTCATTTACATATAAGTGTAACATGTTTATTTTAAAAATTGAAATGATTTAACTTACTAAAATAAAAAATATTTTAGAGTTTTATTAACTGCTCTGTTTATCAATATAATCATTATCTTCTTCTGTCATGGCATAGTCTCCGAAGACATGTGTAGACTCTTAATATATTCTTACAGCCCGATTTTGACTCTTAGTTTTTTACTGTCACAGACAAAATTGTAATTAATATTATAGTTGCTACATCTAATGTATCTACTATAAAATTCTAGAAATGAACTTAAGTGAGAGAGACAGAGACAGAGAGAGGTGCAGAGTAGTGCTTACAATTTTTTCCTAATCACCTCTGGCTCTGGGTTCCTGCTTCCAGGACTTTGGTCTCCTCATGGATTATTTTACTCTCTTGCCATCCATTGCCTGTCCTCCAGCCTCATCCCAGATGGAGAAAATCCCTTTTCCTTGGGTTTCCTCAGCACCCCCTCACACACAGCATCTGTGTGTGTATGAGACCACATCCTCCTATTTATTTGTCCCTCTTTTCTACAAGACTCCCTTTACAACTCCGTATCTCTTTGAATGGATGCGTCCACCCTAGAGTTACTCTTCCCCCACAATAGTCCAAACAGTATTGTGTTAAAATAATGGATTCCTAATGAGCTTGATGTTTTTCTCCAGCCCCTCAGTGGCTCAAAAGTCTAGCTTTCATATCCAAAGACCCATATCTCAATCAAAGGTGTAATTGTTTGAAGGACTGGTGAAGACGTGAGAGTTCAGGCTTTCTTTCTTTCACTCTTTTGCCAATTCTTGTAACCTGAGGGGAGACGTATAGAGGTCAGTTTACCACCGACATAAATATGCTTCTCCCCCAACTCCCCCCCTCCCCGCCATAAAATGCTGACATAGCTAAAGTCAGTTAATTAAGATTTAGGAGGTGAGGTTTGCAGGATCTTGGGTGTAGATTAGATGGTGGGGACAAGGTACAGAGATGGCTCACAAATGTGTCCTGTATCTTGACTCTGATGACAGAGAGTGAAAGGAACATTGGAGGGAAAGCGTTGAGGAGAGCTCTGCGCTCAATTTGAATCATGTTTCATTGAAATGCTAGCGTTCATTCAGGTGAGACGTCTGGCAGGCATTTGGATGAACAGGTCGGAGGAGTGTCAGAGCGGGAGTAGCTGTGAAAGGCATTAGCCTATTAGAGGCAAGGAAGACCATGGGCATGCACATGGCTTATCGTGGAGAACATGGACAGGGGCCTGAGGGAGGTGGTGGCACAGCTGCCAGGAAGGAGGTGTGAGAGGCGTCACCTCCGCAGCCCACGAACTTCGCGTCACACAAGCAGAGATGGGTCTTGACAATCCTTTTAGGTTGTCCCTACACGTTTTCTCGGAATATCTGAAATACATTTCCTTTTTAATTTTTAAAATTAATTTCCTGATCTCTTTCTATAATTACAAATGCCATTCATTCTGCATCAACCTCCACTCCTTCCAATAGTGGCTTAATGTCAGAAAGCAGCATGCATATGTTGAGATGGATTCTTAATTTGTGAGTATTGGTCTCCTGGTGTGGAATTAGCATGCACTCTTGTGTTTTGCACTAATTCTGTCCTTTCCTGAGGAAGAATTTCCAACAGAAGAGGCTGGAGAATTCTCTTGCAGGAGCGTTCCAGACTTTATTTTCAGAAGTGCTCAGGCTGACCTGGGAGATCTCTCCTTACGGACTTCTAAATGTTTCCAACATAAAAGGCACTGCTCCTGGCTCAGGAATGCCTTGCTTTTAGAGACTTCCACTCCTGTCTTCACTTCACTAAAGAAAACCTAACTTCTTACCACTTCTCCTGTCGTTTGGTGTTTCTGATCACAGAATGTGTTGTTAGCAAGGATCCTTTGCCCTGGCATATTTTAAACATGCAGTGAGATTTCTACAAATGCTCGAAACAGAGCTGGAAGATCCGTGAGCGACAGCTTTGTTCAGCTCTGCCCGTTTGCGAGGCTGAGGCCCTTAGCCCCGGTTCTGTACACTGATCATTTGAAATGATTGGCAGAATCGCATACGCGAAGATGCCCGCTCTCCTCCCGGCTGGCAGATGTTGCCTAACCCCTCCCAGCCCAGCGGTCAACGAGTTGCCGCCACTTTGTGACACATTTGAATTTATTCTTTGTTTATAGAAATTTAAGCCAGAAAGACTCATAGTTTTGGCAGTTGATTAAAGCCATTTAAATTAGATTTTTGACACTGTAATTAAATGTGAGCGCAAGTCAATCGTGCCTTCCATATTCCTTCCAGTAGGGAGGGCTCCGGGGCTGGCAGACTGTCACTGTCTAGCTTGGGTTAGGTCCCCGGGATTCCAAAGAAAGCTTTGATTTGTAAATGGTTGAGCTGAATGGTGCCTTCCAAAATATATCTTTTAGAGGTATGAGCTAACAAAATAAATGAAAGAAAATTGGATTAATTTTAATAATTCTGCTGCTTTGATTCCAAACCCTTGAACACCTACAAAAACAAAGTGCCTCTTAAAAGCACAGCTTTGCCTTGGGACACTGGGCCTCTCTGTTTCTGTTGATGAGCGGGAGGAGCCAGCTGAGTATTTTTAGATGTAAGGAGGCGTCCAGAGGAGCGTGAAGGTACCTGAGAAGCCCTTCCAGGGCCCTGGTTGGAGATCCCTGGGCTGCTTGGAGCTTTCAGAGTGAATTCCTTTCAAATTATGTTTTTGAAACCAGATCCAGGCCCTCTCTGTTATTGATTGTTTTCATATGAAATAACATTGAAATCCAGTAGCAAATTGGGCTAGATGTAGATGAGTATTCCACATGGGCAACTGGGATTTTATTGAGAATTGTAATAATGAATGGAGTGAGAATCAGACACACAACATTAACCGGGGGTGGAGGGTGGGGGCCGCTCACACAGGCGGTTCAGGCCGGCCCCGCACTTCGTGGTCCCAGAAATCTTTGTTGCCACGCTGGCTCTGCTGCTTCCTTTCTGACCTTGGGAGAAGGACTTAGCCTGCCCAAGCCTCAGTTTCTTCATCTGTAAAATGGAAAGCATAGCACATAACGCATAGGATTGTGGTAAGAATGAACTCAGATGATTCGTTTGCATAAAGCGTTTGCTGTGATTCCTGCCATATGATAAAGTAGTGGTGTGAATCATTATTGTAATAACCAACACAGCTCTCTAGGTGAAATAGAAAAGAGAAAGAGTTGTCTTGGAAATTTTGTTTCTGAGGACTTTTGGGGGAAATGTCAGTGACAGACACTCATTGGAATGTTTATTAAAAATACAGACTTGGTGTTTTATAAGCTGTATCAACAAGAACACTCCTCTCTGGGTTCTGTGAAAAGGTATAGGGCTAATAATGGGTTGTTGATCTGCGATAGACAACCAATGGCCTGATAGCTCATTCAACATGTTGAATGCTCAGGTAGGAGCGACTTAGAAAACATGGACAGGATATAAACATCAACCCACGTTATTTTTAGCATGCCCTCCCTGCCACCTATGTGAGTTTTTTTTAAAGTACTATAGGCTGTATTTCAAGGAGAGGACCTGGAAGCGTGTGATCCAATGGCATTTAATGAAATGATTTTGAGTGGAAAACTGGTCTCACCCGGACACAAAGCCCCCTTTGATAAACCATGTTGCAGAGCCAAAGTTGCTCCCACATAAGAAATAACTACCCTAGCTCATATGGAGCAACTAATTTCTTCCCCAAACATATTTTATGTCCAAGAGAAATAGTCTATTAGGGCTTATACCTTCTTTTTTTTTGTTGTTTTCTTTCCATCACATCAAATCTAAACAGATTGCTCACATTTCTTCTGAAAATGCACATGAGAATAACAGCTTTGTCTTTGGGATTGGTTTGGAAAATGCTGAAATAAATAAGAATTTGCTTATTCCTTTTGTCTAGTCTGAAATTGATTTATGAGACAGAACCTGCATTGAACTTTGATAAATACCTTGGAAATATTTGATCGAATGTTCAAATTGTAATATGAAGCCACATATAGGTGATGGCTTGATTAAAATGAAATGTTTCGACATGCTTGATCGGTACTATAAACTGATAATTAAAAATAGGTGGAGTATTTTAACATTGCTAGTAGAGCCGTTACGGCCAAATCCATTTTATAACTTTCAAATAGCTTTTATTGATTGTAAGTTTACACAATCATTTGTCATATTGCAAATAAGAGAGTACAGTTTATGTATGGATTTTTAATTTATGATATCCCCTACTTGCAATACCAATATAATCCATCTTTTCAAATGTTAGTAAATCAAGACAAAACCTTTTACTAGTAAATTTATGGATACAATTAGAAAAAGGAAACCCAAACTGCACATTTTGTAAAGACCATCACTTCAGAAGTAAATCTTTCTTTACATTTGAGAAAAAGTACAAATCTTATTTTATACATTTTCATTTAACTACATTTTGCCAAAATTTGCATATGAAACAGACCATGTTTATGCTACTTCTTAAAAGCAAGGCTTTTTTTTCCTCGTAGCTTAGTCATCGTAAGGGGAGCACATATTATGAAAAATTATTAATACTGCTCTAGGTTTAAATTTAAGCATTTCTGTAATAGAAAACTCCATTTCATCTGGTACTATTTGTAGTTATTATACATAATAAGAATTATAGCCCTATGTATTGAGAACTTTAGCTGATGACAGAACTAATTATCACATTTACCCACAGATACCTGAATATCACTGACGTCATATTTTTAATATTCAAACCACAAATTGCAAATATGTTCAAGAATTTCACACTTAAGGGTGTCTGGATCTGCAAATGTACCCCAGAGCCCCTTTAAGCTTATCTGATCAAACTTACTTTGACCACAATTGCCAAGTGAAGTTTATTCACTGGGAGTTCCAAGATTCTGACGGTTGCCTGCTCAGAGGAGCTTTGTCATGTTGTGTCTAATCTGGGCTGCAAATTCCTGAAACATTTTTTAAGTTGTTTATGATTTTAATTTAGTTTCCGGGTTTCGAAACCTGAATTATGGTGTCTCACAAACGTATTGAATGAGCTTCATTTCTACCTTTTCCTCTCATTTTATTCACCACTCTGTGTTGAACCATATCACATTTATATGGATACCTTTTCTGATAACCCGATAAATTAATTCCAATAATTAAGAAGCATGTTCCTAATTTAAGTTTCACACTGCATCTGTTTTTGTGAGTTTCCCTTTTATGAGTTCCTTTTGTCCCAGAGTATCTTTCCCCCCGCCCTGCTTTGGAGGTGGCATCATGATAGTGTTTAAGGATGTGAAATATGGAGTTAGAAGACTTTGCTTCAAAGTTGATAATTCCCATTCTTACCTCCCTGTTTATAACTATCTCCTAATTGATATCTCAACTTCCTGAGGCTGTGGGCAAGTTATTACCATCTCTGTGCCTGGACCTGCAGCTCTAACGTTTGGCTGATAATAGACATGCCTGGTAGGGTTTTGTGATGACTGGCCCGGGCTTAGCTCCGTATATAGTAGCTGCTCTTTGAGCGGCTGAATGTTGCTTGAGAAAACATACGGGACTAGACTGGCTGGTCTCACTCTGAGTTTGTGACCACAGGTCTCTGATGGGCACTCAACACTGCGTGGAAATCCTGCTGCACTGCCCTGAGTCATAGGCTGGCTCTCCTTTCTCTGCTGAGCGTCTAAGTGAAGCCAGTCTCAAGGCTCAGCTTTACTCACCTTGTCTTTGTTGTCTATACTTACCTCTTTTCCCCCTAAAATCACATGGCTTAAAAACCACCGAAATTTCAGTGACCCTCAGTCTTCCTTCCCTGTTTATAACCATCTCTGAATTGGTATCTCAACATGCACACCTGTAAGCACCTTCGTAAGTACAAATCCTGATCTGTCCTCCCAAACTTGTGTTCTCCAAGTTTGTAAAGTGGAAACACTATCTTCCCAGTTGCTAAGGCCATACAATAAAACAAAACAACCACAAACCACAAATCATCTCTGACCTTCTTTTCTGGACTCTGTTCCACCAGTGTATCAGCCAGTCCTAACAGCTCTTCCTCCAGTCACTCCTGGTCCATCCTCGCTCACCTGGATTGATGCAGCAGCATCTTAGCTGGCTTTTCTCAGCTTCCCTTTGTGCCTTTTGACCAACTTTTCCCTTACGTGGCGGCTGGAGAGCCCTTAGAACATGTCAATCAGATCGTCCAATCTCTATTTAATCTCCAGCCCCTGTGGCTTCCCGCCATACTGGGGATCAGTCCAGACTTCTCAACACGCTGTGGCCCTTGCCCACCTTTCAGGTGCCAGATGGAATCACCCAGTCCTGGAACATGACACCTTAGTGTTCGGTCGGGTTCCCTGATGGGCCAGGGTATGTCTGGCTCAGGAGCATTGAGTTAGCTGGTCCT
>NW_017731596.1:1335677-1337154 GCF_001890085.2 Hipposideros armiger
CTTCCCAGTTTTTTGGCTGTTAAAGAAAATAATAAAATAAAAAGAGCTCCCCGGTGCAAGAATTCCATAAAACAGAGAGTGGCGTGTGAGACACATTAATGGTTTCCATTCCTGATGAAAAGCTAGAAACAGCTTTAAGTAATATGGAATCAAATATCGCAGATCCTAGCTCAGTCTGGGAGGTGAGGCTTGGGCGCGTCGGCTATTTGGGATTAGAACGGCCATGCTCCATCTCCAGGAATTCAATACGTGCGTTTCAAAGCAAGAGACTTCGCTCCTTTAAAGAAGCCTCACAGATGTTTGGGGGAGAATTCCACTCAGGACGGCTGTTTAGCTCATGCTATTTTTGGGGGGAGGAGCACACAAGACAGTGGTTCTCAGAAACAAGAGACCCGCTGTGTGTACCTGCGCCCACGAGAAGGTTCTCGTCCAGTGGCTGGCCAGGCCCACCACTGCGGTCTTCCAGGTGGCTCTTGTCATAGTTACAATTGACGGAGGGAAGCCCCCGTGGTGACCTGGAAGCTTTGGGACCCCACTGGGGACAGACAGAGCCCCTGACGTCTAGGAGCTAGTGTTTCAGGTAAAATGATAACAATACCTTTACACACTAGGACTTTCGTTTTCGGGACTCGCGGTAACAAAGCCTCGCCCTGCGGTTCTCCTCCACCACCCCCATCTCTGTGGAAGTCACAGAGGGGGAAATTCAAGTTCTCCCACATCTCTCGGGGTTGATGGGGGGGGCAGACATGTTTCTAGAAAATGGAAATGGGGCACCAGAAATATGATGCCTGAGGGGGCTGCTGGCGTTGGATGTGGACTGAGGAAGAAAGTCAGGAACAGAGCTGCGAGGGGCGGGGGTGGGGCTCTAGTCTGATGAAGTCGTGTGACTCTGAGGCACATGTCTGTTTAATGAGCAGAGAGGAAGATGGCAGGACGACGGGGAAGAGCTGTTGACGTTCATGACTTTTGTCCTGTCTCTTGAGTCAAAAAGCTGCTGTGATTTTGGCATATTTATTTTTTTCCAACTAACGTGAGGTGTTTTGGTTTGTTTGGCTGAGGACCGCTTCTCCCGTGTCCTCAGTGCCTCGCACAAGGCTGAACATACAGCCGACGCCAATAAGATCCCATGAACACATGGATAATCACATAGGGAGACTGCTTTCTACTGTAACAATGTTGAAAAAGCCTCTTTTTGAATAAGGAAACTTCTGATGGTGTTCCAGTCACCTTTCGCTGCATAACTAATCTCTCCAAAACTTAGTGGCTTAAGATCACAAGGATCATTTTAGTGCTTGTTCCTTGGGGTTCCAGAGGCCGACTGGGCTGCAGGCGGCATTTTTCACTCTGGGTCTCTTAGATAGTTGCAGTCGAGTGGAGGCTGGGGCTGGAGTCATCTTGAAGGTTTATTCACTTACACCTCTGGGGGTTGGTGCTGACTGTTGGGTGGACTCATGACTGGAATACCTGTAAATGGCCT
>NW_017731596.1:1337314-1340790 GCF_001890085.2 Hipposideros armiger
GTGTAATTGCATAATAGGATTATTTTCAAGAAAGCCCTCACATATAGTTTTACAGCTTATTTTATTTCACATATATATTAATATTGTAAGCCATTTTTATAAGGGATGCACTATAAGTGTACTCCAAAATACACTTTTTTTTTAAATAAAGGAAAGTACTACAAAGTAGCTCTCACATATTGTAGGATAATCCGTGTTCTTCCTACAGTTCTCACCTCTTAGAAGGACCCACTATATTTGAGTTCAGGAAGGTGCTAGCCCTGAAGCCAGTACTGTCTATAGGGAAATCAAATGCACACAAAATTTACTGTTAGTTTGATGGAACTTGCAGTGGGCACATTTCAGACCATCTATAAGTATTGTGAAGTAGGATATTTGTCAGGTTTTGAAATTATTCATAATGGTGGAGAAGAATGATACAATTTCCATGTCCGAATCTCACCCAGAAAAATGATGCCTTTCATCTCACGTGCAGAGTTGCATAATTTGTCAGGGCTCCTTATCCATGTGCATGTCCTTATGCTCCGTAATAATGAACAGTTAAAATTTTCCAAAAGCAACTTTTACATTATGAATATTAGACTTGAAGTTTAATGGATAAAAACGAGACAACTTGGCAGGATAATAACGTCAGTTCAGGGAATGGAAGGTCACGAATTAGGCAAACTCCTAGTCCCTCCAAGGGCCCTTTAGAGGGACACTTAGCACCCTCTAGTGACAACAGTTCAAGCCGTTTACAGGGAAATTCCCCGCCAGGCTGACTTCTGGTTTCTCGCTGGCAAATCAACAAAGCAGTGTGCTTCTCTGGCCAATAGGTGGTTGCTTCCTCAAACCTTGATGCAGGATTGTTCCTGTAGCCATGAATAAAGGATAACACATTATAGTATTATAAAGTACAGGCAAGCCACCCCGTGTCTTCTGGCCTGTCATTGGCAACACAGAAAGAACATTTTCACTTGTCCCGTTACTGCAGCTCTTCCCAACACACGCTGCGGTCTCTATTGGGATCAGATGAAAACTATGAATTAATGTACACCATTGTTCCCATTCAGTGTAGTAAATTTAAAGAGAATTAACAAATTTTCCTAACTAGAGAAGAATTGGCCTGCCTTGATTTGAGCTGCGCTTTATATCTCTAAGAGGGAAAGACCCTGCACCCTATTTTACAGGGGAGGAGACAATACAGAGAAGGGACAGTGCAGAGAGGGGACAGTGCAGAGAGGGGACAGTGCAGAGAGGAAACAGGGCAGAGGAGACAGTGTGGAGGGGACAGTTCAGAGAGGGGACAGTGCAGAGAGGGGACAGTGCAGAGAGGGGACAGTACAGAGAGGGGACAGCGCAGAGAGGGGACAGCGCAGAGAGGGGACAGTGCAGAGAGGAAACAGGGCAGAGGAGACTGTGGAGGGGACAGTTCAGAGGGTAGGGGGTAGAGAGGGGACAGTTTAGCAGTTGCCACCATGAGACAGACTCCCACATTGTCGCAGGCCTGACTTCCAGGGTGGGCATAGGACCCAGTTAGTCTGTGACTGCCTGATGACACTTATGTAAATGTCAATGCATTTACAACACACATTTTGTTCCTTGGCCTCGGTTGTGATTCCATTTGTGATATAAACAAGCTAGCAAATACATGAACAAATGAAGTGATGTAGAAGAAAGCCCATCTCAATCTAAGGCTAAGAGCAGCCGTTTGTAAGCAGGGGAGCAGCAACTCTTTAAATGCAGGCTTCTCTGAAAATCTCCAGTAATTGGGTGACACCGTAGTGCACTTCAGTATCTTTCTTTAAGAAGTAGTGTGTAAAATGAAGAAACAAAATCTCATAGACACAGACTGTGGTTTAGTGGCTACCGNTAATTTTCATTTCTCATGTGTACTAGTATCATTTTGATATCAAGTGTTCCTGGCATTAATTTGCACACATTGGCATTAATTCTTCTTTGTGTTAGAATTCGATGATAAATCAATCTGGGTCTGGATTTTTCCTTATTCATTTTTCTGGAGTTTCCTTTTAAGACGGATTTGGATGATTTACTGAACATCTAATAGTTGTAGATTATTTCTAGAGTAGAAATTGCTGAGTCAAAGGATAAACTGTCTTCTGACAAGGTGTTAATCTACAGTCCCAACAGACATGAATGAGTGCCCTTTCCTTCACATTGTTGCCAATGCTGCAGAAATTAAACTTTTATCTTTGTCATAATATGGGTAGACCCAAAATATGATGTTTTGGCTACCTTTTTAAATTTCTTTTAATATTTATTGGGTAGTTTACAAATTATGAAATCTTGTGACTTGCCCTCATGCAAGTTCTTTTCATTCATTTATTGAGATATAATTGACATATAATGTTGTGTTAGCTTTAGGTTTACAACATAATGATTTGATAGATATATACATTATGAAATGACCATCACAATAAACTTAGTTAAAATCCATCACCACACATAGTTACAGATTTTGTTTCTTGTGATGAAGACTTTTAGGATTTGCCCTCTTAACATCTTTCAAATATACAATACAGTATTATTAACTATAGTCACCATGCTGTACATTACATCCCCAGACTTATTTATCTTATAGCTGGAAGTTTATACCCTTTGATCATCTGCACCCATTTTTTTTTCACCCCTCTGCTCCTGCCCCTGGTAACCACCAGTCTGTTCTCTATCTATGAATTCAAGTTTTATTTTTTATTCTACACATAAGTGAGACCTTGCAGTGTTTATCTTTCTCTGACTTATTTCACTTATCATTATGCCCTCAACGTCCAACCATGTTGTCACAAATGGCGGGATTTCCTTCTTTTTTATGGCTGAGTACTACTCCATTGTATGTATGTTCTACGTTTTCCATATCTATTCATCTGTCCATGGGCACTTAGGCCGTTTCCACATCTTAGCTATTGTGTATAATGCTGCAGTGAACATGGGAGGACAGATATCTTTTCAAGACAGTGAGTTTGCTTCCTTGGACTAAATATCCAGAAGTGGGATTGCAGGATCATATGGTTGATCTGTTTTTAATTTTTTGAGGAATCGCCTTACTGTTTTCCATAGTGGACGAAGATTCCCTTTTCTCCGCATCTTCGCCAACACTTGTTATTTCTTTTTAAAATAACCATCCTAACAGGTGTGATGTGATAGCTCATTGTGTGTGTGTGTGTGTGTGTGTGTGTGTGTTTACCATATTAACTACTGCATTTTATTTATTTATTTTTTAGGGGGAGAAGGTGAGGGGATTAGAAAGCACAAATTGATAGCCATAGTAGTGCCACAGGGATACGAAAGACAGTTTGGGGAATATAGTCAAGCTCATTGTGGTTTTGATTTGCATTTTCCTAGCGATGCTGAGCAGTTTTTCAAAGTTCTTTCACATCATGTTGGTTGGGATGACCAACATGCACTCCTGGACGTGCACCAGCTGTTTGTTTATTAATGTCCTTTAGGTCAATACGTCTCATCCAACAATACAGTTT
>NW_017731596.1:1345310-1378547 GCF_001890085.2 Hipposideros armiger
CTGAGTAGAGAACACAGGAGCAGGACCACCTCTAGACAGGGTGGCCACCTGCCTTTGTGTTTGGGGGCATGGGTGCTAGACCAAGCCTTGTGGTGACAGGTGACGGGTCTGATGACTATAAAACATCTCCGCTCCTATATGCCCAGTTATATGGATAAAGACCTTGAAATGTATTTAATGGTTCACAAATTGTATATATAAACATGATAATTGAAACAGGAAATACACAAGTTCTTTTAAACTAAGTTAGTTACTGTGTCAAAATAATTACTCCGCTTTTAGGGTTGTTTTTGTTTTGTTTTTAAAGCCATGAGTAATTTAGGATCCCTGATACTGGTTTTAATACTCCTGCATTTTTAGGGGCCTGTGGAGTTGGGTAAGAGCAAAGTTGGCAAAATTTGAGAATATGCGCGACACTTATGAAATTCGAGAATATGTGTGATGTTTATGAAATTGTGTTCATTGAAATCATTGCCCCATTTCAGCCTATAGAACTGAACTGACACGTGCTTCAAAATTAAGGAAATTGCAACTTGGTGTTGAGAAGTTGAGGATTTAGTATGTGATAATTTCCTTGGTTTAGATTAGTTCAAATCAGCCAAGATGCTAAAGACTATGTTAACCACCTAGAGAAAGTGTTGAAACAATAGTTATTTAAATTGTAATGGGATTATTTCTTAATGTGCTGCTGGAGTGCACACGGTGGAAACTCTACCCGTGAAGTTTGCTTTGAATAGAAGAACAGCCCTTAACCAGCATAAAATGGGTGACCCTGGGGACTGACTGCCTTACATGGCGCATGTCCTCAGGCAAGTCCTCCAGCTGACAGAGATGGAAAAGTTCCACCGAGTGATGTAGGTTTCCATTGTGGGGACAGGTCCAGATGCTTGATCCTTATCTGCGGTCTCAGGCATATCCCTGGCAAAAATCCTTGGGATGCTCATGAATAACCCAAACATTATGTATTTTAAGATTCGTCTGTCATTGTAGGGACAATATGCAGCACGTTTGCCCTGCTGTTTTGCCCTTAAAAAGTCAGCGTTTCGTGGGTCGGTCCCAGGCCCTGCAGTTTTGTGTGTGTGGATGTTGAGCTGACTAACACCGACTTCCTGAACGCTGAGGCACCGCGACTGAACAGGGCCCTGTCACCCTTGTTTCCTAGTACCAACCAGAATGCCTGGCGTGAAAAAAGCACGTCATCAGTATTGACTAGATGGGTTAATGCTGGATAGGTGACGGTCACAAAACACACGAGTGTCTCCTGGGTTTCCGAACTAAAATTAATCCAAAAGAGCTATTCTTGTAGACATTTAAAAGGGATGTACCTTTTGGTGCACACACATACAGAGTTTGACAATAGGTATTGTGTTGTAAGATATTTACACAAACAGAACATTACGTGTCACTTACATAACTTTTACTTTAAAATGAAATTGATGTTTATTGTAAATACATTTTCCAAAGGAGCGGGGGTTGGGGGGAGGGAGACAAAAAAAGAAAAGAAAGATTCTCTACCATTACTATTGTAATATATAACCTATTAATATTTCTATTTTGCCTTTGTATTTTTAACAAGTGGGTCTGTGATATATTTCTCCTTCTGAGATAAAAATCTGAGTTTTCACTTACCAGGTACCATACCATAACAGATTTCCATATCATTAGGTATTCACTTATTACATCATTTTCCTGCAGTATTTTCAATGATGATAAGCCTTTCATTGCATGGATGTTTAATACAGGGATTCAGGAGTCCCGAGTGAACCTTCCGTTGTGTCCCAATTAAGATTATGCCCCGTTATCTCTTTGCTATGCTCTCGGATCATTTCTAGAACTCTGGTCGCCGTCCTCCAAAGTATTTTCAACTCTTTTATTTTTTTATTGTTAGTTTCAGGTGTACAGAGCAATGCAATAGTTATCCTTTTCACCCTCACAAAGTAACAACCTCCCTCCCCCATCTACTGCCCTCCCACCCCCGATATCATGCTTATCTATTACAATTCCATTGACTCCATTCCCACTCTCTACTCCACGTCCNCCCAAGGCCTCGGAAGTACCTCACCCATCCTGGTGGAGTGTCAAGTTCCAGTCAAACTTCGGGCCCTTGCGGGCCTCTCCTGCGCTGGCCACTGGCACAGCCCGCACTGCCTTTCCCCAGTACTCCAGGGCTCTGTAGACATGCTTGCTTGCCTCCTTCATTCATTCACTCACTCAGCAAAGGCTTGCAGAGTGCCAGCCCTGTGACAGAGCACTGGGGGCTTCAGGGGGGTGTGCTGCTCTTGGTGTGTGAATGAAACTGCAGAATTACTCATTGATTGATTATACGAGTGGAAAATTGGCACAGGTGAATTAAGAGACTCCTTGAGTCGTGGAGCAGATGAGGATGGGACCAGGCTGAGCCTCGCCACCCTGAGCCAAGGCCTCTCTGATCAGGGTGCTGTGCCCCACTCACCCTCTGAGGATGTCACCTAGCTTTCTCCGCCAGCGCTTTCGCGCCCTTCACTTGCTGACATAGAAGTTAGCTCTGCCTCAGTTGGTTCACATGTCTCGGTTTCCACCTAGGCCAGCTGATCACCAGCAGTCAGGACTGTGGGTGCTGGCTGCGCCGAGCCTGGAATCGCCTTCTCTTCTGCCATCATCTTTTTTTCTGGGGCTGCGTCCCTATGAGGCTGTTATGGTTTTCAGTGCTTTGTCCCATCCCACCTCCTCTGTGCCCTTTATGTGCAAAAGTAGAGTTCGTTCTCCTTTAAAAATCGCAGGCTAACAGATGGAACAGTGCCTTAATTATCCTTGTGTAGAGCGCACCGAAAAGGAACCTTTGCTCTCCTGGCAGACTGTGAGGAAAACACGTCACCAACCACGGGCCTGGAGCCTCTTCAGATATTGGGCGGAGCCTCACCCGCACAGCCCTGCCTCCGGGCAGCCAGGAACACAAACAAACAACTGTCACCCATTGACCCCACTAGTCCTTGGTATACGAACTGGAGCTCAATGCGGGGAAAGGAAATACTAGAGATATGTTCAAGTACAAGTGAGGACAAAAGGAGAAAAGTTGCAAAATCTGTTAACTTTTTGTTTTGCCAGGTTNTTCTTCCTCTTACCGATACACACGCATCAGTCTAATTTCAGGGTAGGACTAGGAGTCCTATGTGGCATGACAGTGTAATTGCTATATTTATAACCGTGAACGATCAATCAGTGTCGAGCCTCGCATTATTAGTCATTCCACCTTGTACCCGCTGTAAGGTAAAAAAAAATATTTAGTGTCTGAAACAATTTTATATTTGACTTTTGATTTTATTTGATTATATGTTAAAATAGTTCTTCTTGGGGCTAGTAAATAGGCATAATATTGATAGAATGTTCAAATGTAGTGCAGAATGATTGATTTCTTCATTTGGGAGGTTATGAATCATCGTGTGTCTATTGATTTTTCTCCACTTATGTTCATTAAATTCAGGAAAATGACTGGAAATTAAAATGGTTTCCATCTTAGGGAAATGTTTTGGGTTGCTGAATTCTTCGCCCTAAACCTCTGCGTTTTGTTACATTTGCGAGCATCTTGGGAAAAGGTAACAACAGGAATATCTAATTTTCAGTCTAATTTCTCTCCCTTCAGATCTTGTTTTGCTCAAAACAATGATCACCTCGCCTGAATCCTTAGATGCCAGTGGCACAGTTTAATGGAGAACGCTTTCATTCCTACGTCTTATCGGAGAAAACCTGTATGTGTTCGGAGGGAAATGGATTTTAGTGCATTCTGTCAATTCGCTTTTGCATTTATAAGTGAGAAAAAAATGAGATCGTTAAAGGGTGGCAGTTTTGAGTTATTAAGAATGATCTGGACTAGCCACAACTTCCATGGGTCAGTACGAGGTAGCCGCTGATACTGCACATGTGTTTCTGGTTTGCGGTGACTCGGAGAGGCCCAGGGCATGTGTAGCCCCATTGTTAGCGGTCTCCCTGCTCTGTTCAAGACAAAGCACTCCCTCCTCCGAAGGCCCTGAAATACTTTTAACTCCAATTTACAGATTAGGCAAAACCTGTTAGGTTAAGGGTCACTTAAGGCAGTTGAAAAATTTCTTTGTGAACTTCCCAGTTTTTTGGCTGTTAAAGAAAATAATAAAATAAAAAGAGCTCCCCGGTGCAAGAATTCCATAAAACAGAGAGTGGCGTGTGAGACACATTAATGGTTTCCATTCCTGATGAAAAGCTAGAAACAGCTTTAAGTAATATGGAATCAAATATCGCAGATCCTAGCTCAGTCTGGGAGGTGAGGCTTGGGCGCGTCGGCTATCTGGGATTAGAACGGCCATGCTCCATCTCCAGGAATTCAATACGTGCGTTTCAAAGCAAGAGACTTCGCTCCTTTAAAGAAGCCTCACAGATGTTTGGGGGAGAATTCCACTCAGGACGGCTGTTTAGCTCATGCTATTTTTGGGGGGAGGAGCACACAAGACAGTGGTTCTCAGAAACAAGAGACCCGCTGTGTGTACCTGCGCCCACGAGAAGGTTCTCGTCCAGTGGCTGGCCAGGCCCACCACTGCGGTCTTCCAGGTGGCTCTTGTCATAGTTACAATTGACGGAGGGAAGCCCCCGTGGTGACCTGGAAGCTTTGGGACCCCACTGGGGACAGACAGAGCCCCTGACGTCTAGGAGCTAGTGTTTCAGGTAAAATGATAACAATACCTTTACACACTAGGACTTTCGTTTTCGGGACTCGCGGTAACAAAGCCTCGCCCTGCGGTTCTCCTCCACCACCCCCATCTCTGTGGAAGTCACAGAGGGGGAAATTCAAGTTCTCCCACATCTCTCGGGGTTGATGGGGGGNTTGCCATTTTATTCTCTTAATAGTGTCTTTTGATGAAAAAAAGTTCTTCAATTGTTTTTTAAATTATAATATAGTTCAATTTATCAGTCTTTCCCTTTATAGTGTTTTGTGCCTTGTTTACAAACTCTTTCCTTGTCCCAAAGCCATGAAGGTATTCTTCTGTGTTATGTTCCAAAAACTTTATAGATTTGCCTCTCACGTTATTATATACAATTTACCTGGAATTGATTTTTGTGATTGTATGAGCCAGTTGTCATTTCTTTTTTCCATATGGATATCCCATTTCCCGGCACTATTTTTCTAAGATTTTGTTTCTTCACTGCCTTGTGTGCCACCTTTGCCAAAAATCATGTGTCCATCTATGCATGAATCTATTTCCAGGCTGTCTTTCTGTTTCCATTGTTTTGTTTGTTTATATCTGCATGAATACCGCTCTGACCTAATCACTGTGCCTTTGTAATAACATCTGGGAGAACAAGTTGCTCTGTCGCATTCTTCCTTAAGAGCATCCTGACCCTATCTGTTTTTGACCCTGTGCATTTCCATATAAATTTGAGAATCAATTTGTCAAGTTGTACAAAAATCTTGTTGTAATTTTAATAGGATCTATCTTGAACCTGCTGATCAACTTCAAGAGAATTGACATCTCTACAGTATTAAGTCTTTCAATCCATGAATATGGTTTAGCCATTCACTTATTTTGGTCTTCTTTCAATAATAGTTGGTAGTTTTCTGGGTACAGGTCCTATACATCTTATATTAGATTTATTCCCATATTTTAAGATATTTTTGATGCTAATGAAATTTGTATCATTTTAAAATTTATTCTCTATTGTTGATGATATTATAGAAATAAAATTGAGTTTTCTATATTGACCTATAGCTAGCAAACAACTTAAACTCATTAATTTTAATGATTTATTTCTAAATTTTCTTGGATTTTTTAATGTAAAAATCTATATTATTTGCTAATAATGTTTTCTCTATTTCCCCCCCAATTGCTTAGCATTTTATTTTGTTTCCTTGCCCTATGTACTGACTAGGACCTCCAGTACAATTTGTGACAAGAGTGATAAGGCTCTTTGTCTTTTCTCCTGACTTCAAAGGGTTAGATTTTAGTGTTTCACCATTAAAGTACATGATTTACTGTAGGGTTTGGTAGATGCCCTTTATGAGATTGATACAGTTTCCTTTTATTTTTAATTTACTGAGAAATTTTATCATGAATTAGTACTGGATTTTATCAAATGCTTTTGGCTCATTTTTTCAAGATTATCATATGATTTTTCTTTTTTTACAATATAAATTAAATATTTACATTGATTAAAGTAATCTTTCTTTCTTAGAATAAACCCAGCTGGATCATAGTATATATTATTCTGTTTTATATGCTGTTGGATTTGCTTTTCTGGGCTTTTTGTTCAGGACTTTTGCATCTGCATTTATGTGTGAGATCAATTCATAATTTTCATTTCNGTGACTATATGTATATATAATTATAGTTGATATACATTATTATTCAACATCAGCTTCAGAAATACAGTGCGGTGGTCAGGTCTCTACCCCGACTATGAAGTGGTCTCCCTAACAAGACATGAGTCCATCTGGCCCCCTAAGAAATATTTACAACGTTATCGATTATATTGCTCTTGACCTTCCTCGTTGGTCCCCCTGTGGAGAAGCTGGTAAGACAGCAAGGATGAGAATTTGTTGACTCTTTAGAAAATGGGGGAGGCGTGGTTTCAGGACACATACATGGCGGTGTTCCTGTTATCGCTACGGAAAATGTATGGTCTGTTATACATCATTTCCTTCTTTTTATTTGGGGTAAGATTGAGCAGGTTTACCAAAGGCTTTGGTACATTCGTGGGTAACGGTTCCACAGTGGGCACGTATAACATGGAAATGTGCAGCTATTCACACAGATGCTAGGAAGGCCGTACTGGCCCAGGATGCTGTTTACTGTGTCCCAAGGAGGGTGGAAAAGGAGTCTGTCCTGACTGATTCACGGCAGGACGGCCCCCAGGTGGAGGCCATCTGTGACCGCCCCCGAGGTGAATCTGCCTGGTGACCTGAAGGGTGGCTTCCCAAAAGGAAAGGGTGGCATCTAGTTGGAAGGGCAGCCAGTCCTTTCACTGCTGAGTGATCTGGTGCTGAGGCCATTTGTTAGCGGAGGCCTCAGGCAGCCGTTAGGGGATGATAAAGTGATGGCTGTATCTTGAGATGATTTCCTCTGAGAATGGTGTTTGGGAAATGGTTTCTCACTTCTGTATTCTAATGAATAAGGTATGCCTTCTACTATCAATAGCCAATCCGATTTTTTTGTTTGTTCGTTTTTAAAGAACTTTGCATTAAATATCAGAGAATACTGGGCTTGGATGATACACCATTCTAGACATCAGGAATTATTCTCTTCAAAGATGATATGAATGAATCAAACATTGTATCATTAGAAATGAGGAAGATTTGCTTGCCTAAAATTTTGTAATAGGATTTATATGCATGCATTTCACATAATTAAGAGACGAGATAAAGCAAGGCAAATTATGTAAATTACCAACTGTTGGAGTAACTGGGTGATGGATGTTAGGAATGCTTTGTATTATCTTGTAACTTTTCTGTAAGTTTGAAATTATTTCCAAATGGAGAGTTAAACATTTTCCCTGTTCGCTGTTTGACTTGCATTAGGCAGGAACCAAGGGGTTCAGGGCAGACCCTCAAAGAAGAGTTCCATCTCCATGAGGTGAGGCCTCCCCTGCGCCCAGACCAAAGGCTTGGAAATCAGGAGTCAGTGGTGAGATAGGACCACACAGAATTCCCTTCCATGGCGACTTTGTCAGCCAAGGAGTCATCCTATTTAAGGCTGCTTTTTTGGGAAATCTATAGCAGAGCACTGCTGATTAGGGCACTACAGTTCGTATTTAAAATTCATGCTTCTGAGGAGAGCAGAAAGCAAGGCATTTTGGAGGAGGAGAGAGAGCGTTTTTCTCAGCTTCTCCAAGTGGAACCTGCCCAGATAAAACAACTCAGTCCTTTGAAATTTTAGGGGAAACAAAAATTTTAATCAGCCCGCCACCATCTCATTCATTGTTTGGAGATGAAAAGAGCGGAAATCAACATCCCTTCAAAACGTGGATGCTAAGAATTTGTCAGGTGCTGATTTTTACACAGAACAAGGTTTCTTACGTTTTCTCTTTCTTTTGTTTTTCTTTGTTTCTTTCTGTCTTTCCATCTGTCTTTCTCCTTCTCCTTCCTCCCCTCCCTCCTCCTCTTTCTCCTCTCTCCCCCTTCTTCTATCTGAAGCACAAGGCGGGGGCAGTCAGGGGTCCATAAAAGACACAGAACTCCGGCCAGTTGATGGAGCTCTGCCATATGCAGGCCTGAGAGCTGAGTGAAGTCAATTCACTGAGTATCCACTCCGAAACCAAGAGTCACCGGGTGACTCAGGAGAGGGTCCATTGTGTTCAGCGGGTCCCCTGGTGAGACCACGCCTCTTTACTGGTCCAACTTTCATGTAGCTCGATTCAAAGCAAAATGTTGTTTCTTCCAGAGAACAAGTAATTTCCTGAAAATGAGTAATTAAAGGCCCGAAATCCTCTAAGGAATGTTCAGGCCTACATGAGCTGTACTTCCTTCGAGTGGAAAACAGACGTGTGGCCCTGAACCTCCAGCCTGGCTTCTGCCGCCCTTAATTAGGCCTTCACATGGCATCTCCGTGCAGCCAAGAGTCCTGGACAGGCCTCCTGCAACGCTGACTCTCGGCAGAGTGGGACCGGCTCACTGACATTATAAAGTGCTTGTAATCATTGTAGTTATTTGGATTTTAAATAAATACTTGGAAACAAGGATTGGGCAGGGCTATTTTCTTCTATATTTTTCTCTGTCACTTTAATGCTAGGGTCTTTGTGTTTGCCATGGATTTATTGTGGAGCGAATAAAAATGACGTGTTTGGAAGGAAAAAATATGAAACCATCTGGGACGCCCACTTCAGAGGTTGAATAAAGGCAGGTTGTTAAAAATCAGCAAGCAAACGGCTCTTATGAAGCGTCGCCCTCTAGTCACCTGGACTAAGTCCCACGTGCAGAGCTTCCTCTCGGGAAAGGAGCAGCGAGTGGGCTCCCATGCTGTGTCCCCGTCGTGTGGCAGGTCCAGGGACGTGGGGGCTGAGAAGGCCTGGCACCGTCCGCAGGGTGCCCCCAACGCCTGGGTCCCAAGGCGCTGGCAGCCCACGCGCAGCCATGCGGAGCCCCGCCACGTCTGCATCCTGCCTCGGGGCGGCGTGTCACACGGCGGCGCAGTGGGTCACACCTGCTGTGGCAGGCCTGTCCCAGGCAATGGATGCCTTTTTTTTTTCTTTTAATTTTTTTTTATTAAAAAAAAAAAAAAGATCCCCTGGCTGCATATCATCAAGAAAAACAACATTGTTTTCAGGGTCTCTTATCTCTCCACTCCCAAATATCCTGTTTCTTCGGGCTGGGCGGCCAGGACCAATAGAAACCTCTTCCTGCCATTGGCTGACTTCATTTCCCAGACTTAGCACAATCTCATCCGCTCTAAACAACCTCATCAAAACTGCTTTCTGGTCAGAGAGAAGCAATAATTATTATTAACATTTATTAACGATCAATAAACTTGATTGCATTATGGCCAGCACTATTAAGGTAAGGAAAGGGTTCCTTTTTGTTTGACAAAATCTTGTGCTTGTTACTCTTTTCTTTGGTTTCCTTTATCAAGGCAGATAAGTTAGGATTGGGCAACACCCCCACTGCCACAATAGAGGACAACAAGATTTCCTCTGCGCTGCCTAGTAAATTTCCTTTTTCCTACTCCAACCATCCGCAAGGCTTAAAAACTTCAAACTCAGAAAAAATTCGGGGTTTCTAAATTCACTCTTGAGTGCCGTGGATGACTTTTTGCAAAGGCTTTTCGGAACGCGTCTGAATTTTCATATTCTTTAACTATCCCTCGTGGTGGTTGGAACCGGCAGCCAACTCAGAGAGGTTGGAGGGCAGGGGCGCAGACAAAGATGGGCTTGTCAATGTTGACCTTTTGGGTGCTCTGCAATAACTCCTTAGCATCGCGGATGCCAGCCAGTCCCAGTGGAAGTGAAGAGGTACCTGGCGAGTGGCCGTTGGTCATGGGACATGCCAATGTTGACTGAGTTTTGGATCCTTCATGCTGAGAACGGAGCGTTCTCATAACTCAAACGGTGGTAATTCAGTTTGCTCGGTTATGTATTTGTCTTTAATAAAATATCCACTTCTCTGCACGCTGTGGAGTAAACTTTCTTCCCAATGATGTTTGGCTTGTGGGACTTGGAGAGGAACGGCCTGTCAGTTCTCTGTGTTCTGGGGTGCAAGGTCTGCCGTGTTTTTCTTGCAAATGTGTCTAGTAGGTAATGTGTAGAGGTGGAGGTGGAGGTAAATCCATACAGGTGGAAGCCGAAATGTGGCCTCACTCCTGGAAGTGAAACCAATTTCATGGCCAGTGCAAGTCAGCAGCATAGAGTGTATGAAGTCATAGTCTGTTAAAATATCCTCAAGGCTACCATGCCTTGGTGATGTTTGCAGAAATGAGAAAAATCCACAGCAAAAACAGATCCTGAAAGGAGGCAAAAGGGAGTTTGGAGTAGTTGTGTGCCTTTCGTTTGGCTGCGTATAGGTGAGAAGCGTTTGGTTGTGTTTTCATCAAGGGTTTGAGTTACTTGGAAAGCTCGTGAAAATGGAAGTTTGCCCAGAATTGGGCCAGGGCGTTTTCAAAATTCCTCCTTCGTGTGGTACTTTTGTGATTTGAAATGTTGCTGTTAGAGGATTTGATTAACACCCACCAGGTAAACTGTGTTTCAGAAGTTCTGTTCAGTTTTTATTTCTCAAGGTATGTTGTGCTTTTCAAGGTGTGTGCAATAATAGGTATTAAACAGTCATGTATCAAAGACTTTCACCTTATAGAGATTTTTCTTTCTTTGACTTCCATGATTAAAGTGTGCTGGAATATAACTGTCAAAGAAAGTAATTTTAAACTTGGGGATTTAATGTTCTCTGCTCTCAGCTATATGAGCAGAAATTGAGTTTATAAACCCAAAATGCTATCCCTTGTGTTCTTTTCACCCTTTTAATTATGTTCATATTTCATAGCAATTAAATCAAATATTCTTTGTAAATCTGGAATAGCTTGAGTACAATCTTATATGTGTGTGTGTGTGTGTGTGTGTGTGTGTGTGTGTGTGTGTGTGTGTTTCAAAAAAGCCGGGTGTTGAGGACATTAAAATAACAGACTATTCTTCAGAATGTGGGGTACGTTTTGCAAAGCACACAAGTGGGGGGTATATTTTGGAAGCTGGGAAGAGACTCTTGAAGCTTGAATGTTTTGTGACTTTCAGAATAAATGTTGGGAACTAGTTTACACTTGTCTTGGACACTGCTTGCTTTAACATTTTAATACATGGCGTTCTCTGCGTATTGTATATATCTCAAGTGAACTTGTAAAATGACTTCAAGTGCATTTTTTTTAAGCCTCTGTTAAAACAAAAATAGCCCCTTTTTGTAGGTATCTTCCTTTAAGTCATGTTTCTGTTAGCCTTCCTGGGTAAAGTTGTGAGATGATTTTACCTACGTGTTTATAGAAAAAGGAGGCCTGCGTCTGTCGTCAAGTTTTGATTATGTGAGTGCAAAGCTCAAAGGAGCAAAGGGAACATTCCGGCTGTCGGTGGCATTAGGAAACAGCCTATCCTACAGGCAATTTCCAGTCTCAAACGCACACTGTTTTGTTCTTTTAGTAAATAAACCAATTAGTCAATTAAGTCTCAGATGCACCAGATTTGGTAAGTGGGTATTCCACATCCAAGTGGTTTTTTTCCCCCCCATTAATATAAGACCCTGTAAGGTACCATGAAAAGCTAAATGTATTTATCCCATTTTTGTGATTCTCGCCATTATTTTCCCTTGGTAATTTGGAACAAAGTGAGTAAAGGAATTTTAGGAGCTCAGGAGAGAGCCTATTTTATCTCTAAGTGCCCCTGGATTTTAAGATCAGATTATGAGTTCTCATAGAACACAGGAGCGTCAAGGGTGATGTCCCCTATGCAATTCACAGATCCGCTGTGGGGCTCCCACCTGCTTTGTGCCATCTGACAGCACTGAAGGGTGCCTACCACCCTCTCCCCGCCTTCCCCCGCAAAACAGCCTGTGTTTGCCTACAGACTCCTTGGAGCCTGTTGTAAGCCTTGGAAGTTGATTGTGCTTTGTTAGGATTTTTAACCCAATCCCCCAAGACTTCCCTGAGCGTTTTGTTATGTCACGGGCTACTTGGAAGGGCTGAGGAAGCCTACATCCCCTTTTCAGAATAATGCTTTGAAATGCACACAGTGCGATACATACAATGACAAGGGAAGCTAATTCTAGTGAAATCCAGTTCTGTCCCTGGACTGCTAGGCTAGACTGAGAACCCCGGGTTATAGCCTCCCATTCTAGGGTTTAAAGACTTGGGGCCTTTAAATTGGGAATGTGGCGAATATCCTTTATCCCAGAGACCCAATGCTGAAGGAGGTGGAGAAAGCAGGCCACACACAGCATCTAAGAATCCCACAGGATATGGAAAGTTACTCAGAAGGCTTGCGGTGGAGGGAACAGCAATTACTGTTTGTAGGAGTTGTTTAAAGGCGTTGCTTTCTTTGATTTAACAGAGGTTGGAGGGTTTGATGATAACTGAAACATGACGTGTTAGTTTAAAAACATATAGCTCTTTTCATATTTCATGCTTTGCATCTAGCAGGCACTCACTGGATAGTCACTCTCATGGTGAACAAAGAAACTTATTAAAAAACTAAGAGCTATAGGAAGAAAGTTCACCTCTTCGTAGGATTTTGATGGATATGACGAATGAGTTTAATAGCTCTAGCTATATGCTTTTTCACCAGCCCATCAGCGTATGTGGAATAAGAATTGTTTCATTCCTTGTTAGTTTGGGTGGTGGGGGGACTCGGTGACAATGGAAGGAATGGAGCATGTAGAATGCTGCTGTCCTGTTCTGCAAATGTCCTGTCCCCAGAGCAGGCCCTGGCCTTCGTCCTTGCCTCAAAGGGGAATTACTGGCCATTATCTTAAAATGACCTACTGTTTGCATTCATGGGCAGCTCTGGAACACAGCTTGCTTTCTGCATATGCAGTAGCTTCTCCGGGGGGAGGAGGGGTGGGGTGGGGAAGAGAGAGAGAGAAAGAGAGAGAGAGAGAGAGAGAGAGAGAGAGAGAGAACTCGTCCCCACTGGGCACGCTGACGAACGGAACGACTGAATTTGTGGTATTCTTTCCACTAAATGCACTTATATAGGACTGCAAAGCTCTCAGACGATCTTCTGGAAGTCTGAACCATTTCTTAATTACCTTTATTTTCCTTAAAGTGATTACTTCATTATTATTATTATTACTATTATTTGCAAAACAGACCTTTACTTAAAAAGAAAAACAAAAAACCCCCACAAATATACACTTGTTAACGTGTCTTGAAAAAGCACACATAAGAATAAAATAAATACATGGAACGGCCATAACCTATTCCTTCAGGAAAATACTGCTCCTGTGTTTAGAACTAAAGAATAAGATTCCCTGTGTGGGAGCAGAGACCCGCAGCAGAAAATTCCACCTTGGCACCCCAATAAGTTGGCCAGTATATTGATTTAACAGCTGACGCAGAAGGGGGGCCGTAATCCTAGAGGCCGTGGGAAAGCCAGGAAGAGTGTTTCTCTGCCGTGTGCGAGCTCGGAGAAGGGTGGTGGGCAGCGGCGGCCTCCAGGCCCTTCCAGAGTGGGCAGCGCACTGTGCTGGGGCGGGATCTTTTCCTTAGGCCCAGAGAGCAGCTCAACCCCCTCGGGGGGCGCATTCCTCTCTCTGTCCCAACAGAATGGATGACAGCTGTTCTCTGTCCCCTGAGATTTCTTATGTGGCCACAGACACACCTGCATTTGAATTCTTACAAGTCACGTGACTCTGACAAGGGCCACGACCTGTGTGACCTCAGTTCCCTCACCTGTGAAATGAGTTGTCCTGCCTGGTGCTGGTGTGCATCACGGTCAGGAAACCTCTCGTAGGGGCTCAGTAAATGGCAGAGGCCGTCAGACAGTCCGTTCCTCATAAGTTGCTCTGTCTTTTTGGCTCTGCTCTGAATTCTCTCTACGTTTTTTATTATCCTGATTCAGTGGTGAAGCCCAGAGTCACACAGGTTTTGTTCCGATGCTTTCGAAGAGACAGGAGGAAAAGCAGGGTCACTTCTACATGTCACAGCTATGACCTCCCGCACCAGGACAGGCACACCAGGCCTGGGAGACCACAAGTCAGGGGCGGTCAGGAGGAGGGAGCCTGTGGGGGTCCTTGGATAAGGGCGTGTGTGGCAAGCCAGGTAGCAGACACATGGGCAGGTAGAGTGTCCAGGGGCCCCTCAGGTGTGCTGGGCAGAGGGCCGGTTCAGTCCTGCTCTGAGGGTGGAGGCTGTCGGCGTGTGGCTGGAGGGCAGAGGCCTGCAGTGCATCGCCCTCCCGGTTAGGGTAGAGCAGGGATGCTGGCGTACTTCCACCGTTCCACACGCTGATTAATTTTGAAAAATGCATCTTGTTTTAAACAAATTATAGTAGTAAAACATTCCCATTGTAGAGAAAATGAAAAAACAGAAACAAAACCCATTACAAAGTCAATACAGATTTCCTAATCCCAACCAGTCAGAGAAAAGGACTAGCATTTGGTGTGTCTTCCTACCGCCCGTTTCTGCCTGTTCTTCTGTCTGGCTTGCCTTTCTCAGTTAAGCTTGCTTTACAGACATTTCCCCGCATCACTGAAAATGTTTTAAAAGCACAGTTTTTATGCTTAATTATATTCCATCTAAAATAACTATTGTAATTTATATAACTAATATCTTGTAGGAACTACTATTGCTTTCAGTTTTTCACTAACTACATTGCAATGCACCCTCTGTCAAATTTTTTTAATTCACTTTATTAGTACTGATGCTTAAGAAAGGGATTATTGGACCACTGGGTATATATATTTTTAAAGTTTCTGCCAAATTTGAATATTTGCCAATTAAAAAAAAAAGCCTTTTGAGCATTTTGAGCCTTGCCTCTGCTCGGGACCCGCTCCAAACTCTTTGGAGTGTACTTTCTTTTGTAATAATGGCCCTTGAGCCATTCTCTACTGCTTGGGCCCGCTTCTTTGAAATGTATTTTTTCTTCTAAAAGTCTCCTTTTCTGCAACTTTAAAAAAAAAGAAGAAGCCCGTTTACTGTCTAGAAGGGTTGTACCAGATCCCAATTCTTCTAGGCACAAATGAGGCTAGTTCCTCTGCACACATAACAGCTTGGAATATTCTACTCTTTGAACCTTTGCCATTCTAACAGGCAAAAATGAAATCTCATCTTTATTTGTATTTCCTTAATTATAGTATTTCATTACGTTTTTTTACTGTGAACCCATATCAGCGAGTGGCCAGCGTGGCCTCTGAATCTTTTTCTTCTTCAGACTTCCATTCCTTGTTTGTTCAAGCTTGTTTCCCACGTATTTCCCCTGTTGAACTTGACTGAAGCGTGTTTTGTCAAGTTGAAGATCATGCCGCAGTCTGTCCATGCTCTTGTCTTCTCGCTTGTCAGCATATTCTCCCAGCTTTGCCTGTGTTTGTGAGTCTACTTGATAGAGACCTACATCAGCCATGCAGCCTGGTTTAGTGATCGCCTGTCCAGCCCTTTCTGTCTTCAGCGGGGACTGGCCAATTGCAGGGGTTCAGTAAAAACCGGTTGAAAAAATAATTTTAATAAAGACCCTTTGAAGTCCTAAAGAGAATATGAAAAATCCCAGAGTAATATAACCATTATTGTAGATTTCCAAGAGGAGTCGTACTTCTTTGGAGATATGTCTACCCCCTAAGTAAAAATTAAATGGAATTCCATTGTTGTCTCAAAGAGCATAGAAAAACGATTTTAAAAGGTAGCTGGTGTATCTTGAATTCATAGTCCACATCCTCAGCACTGCTTGTTGTACGCCAGGCTCTGTGCGAGGCGCTCACGTCGTCACATGTGAGGCCCAGTGCATCCTGGATGCTGTTGCTTTTTGTACAGATAAGGACAGGGGATCGGAGAGGCTCAGAAAGTCGCTCACGTCGCACAAATCTCTTTACTGCCTCTCACTGTATCATCCCACGATCTCTTTTTTTTCCTGCTATTTGCCCTCGCCCCAACTATCAAATTACTGTGCAGAAAAAAAAGATGTCTTAAATGGCGTAGCATTAAATAAATAATTAAATAATGACAGTTATTATAACTGGTGAATGTATGTAACTGCTTTTGTGTGAAAAACCCGAGAAGCAGCAGTGATTATATTTTCGGCGGCTATCAAGAGAAAATGCTAGAAAATCCAAGAGCTAAAACTCTAGTACCAGATTCTGTTTCTCTTTGGTGCCCAGAATTCTTTCCATATTTGGTAATATCCAAGGGGCAGAGGTTCTAGATTCCAGGTCAGTTGCTGATTTAAATTTCCTCATCTCATGTATCCACTTCCTTGCTCTCTCGCCTTGGCGTCAGTAATGAGACTGCAGCCCAGAGCTTTCCGTCAGGTCCTACCAAGCCTCTTAGCAGGGATGCTCTTGGAATTAAACTCCGGGAAGAACGGTAATCTGCTATTGTACACAGATAAGTACTGAGACATTTAGAAAAGACACGCCGAGTCCAGGCAGAATTATTTACGTTTAAAGCCGTATCATGGTCCAATCATAACATTAACACCGGGGCTGCCTCTTTAAACGCTTTTGCTCAAGACGACACATGTCAAATTCTGGAGAATATAATAAAGAACATAACGTATCCCACAGAGAAGCTGCACTCCTGAATTTAACCCAGTTGCCTTTAAATCATTCTACCTTGATGATTTAAGATCTCTCTTCCCCTTGTCAAATTACAGAATAGCAAGCTGATTTTTTTTTCATTTAACAATGATTGACACAGAGAGAATTTCACCCCTACTCCATCCCATTCATATTCCCCCAAGGCCATGAGTTCAGATCAGCAGCCAGTAGCAAGTTGATCATCCCATCCCCTTTGGGTCCCATTGGGCCTTACTGAGTTTTATTTTTTAAAATTAACTGTATGTATGGGATGCCCACCTTTGAGGAAGAGGAAACTGTTGAAACAACACTTCAGAATTTGTTAACACAATTAGTTTGTGTCTCAATTTGAGGTAGATTTCCCAAGACATTGCTCCAAGTTAAAAAAAAGAAAGAAAGAAAGAAAGAAATGTGTGTGGTTTTATATTGCGAAGTCCTCTTTGGATCGGTGTTGGATGTGTGTGTTACCTGCAAGAGCATCAAAACCATGAAGGTGACACAGCAAGCACTGCCTGTATTTATCGTATGCCTAAGGGAGGCACTTGCTCCTGTTTCTTCACAGCATCCTTAAAATAACCTTTGTGGGGAAAGGAGTGGTCTTACCTTGCTTGCAAGGAAAGGGAGGTGTAGCTGGCGTGGAGAAGTAGAAAGAGACCAGCCTGGGAGATGGGGGCTGAAGCTCCACTTTGATTCTGTGGGACCTGAGCAGGTGAATTCACCTCTCCTGGCCTTAGTTCCTTCTTGGGAAAAGGGGAAATGGTTTTCCTGGCATTTCACCCTTGACAAGCCCCTTAGCTCCCAATACCTGGGTATTTCCATCGGTGGCGACAGCTTCCACATCACAGGTTACGGTGAGATTAATCGAGCTGGCTCCCTCCAGAGCACATGTGAAGCCCTTTAGTACATGCTAGCACATTTTATTATTCATTCGAGTCCAATACATTTTCCTTCTAGGACTAAAATCAGGAAATCTGTAAAAGCTTTATTTTTATTTTTCTCAATTTCTACAATGGTTTGTGAATGGAAAAAAAAATTTTTTTCAGGTAGCCAGTTTTCCTCTGACTAACGTGTTCTTTTCTGCTTATGATTACATAAAAACTCTTACAGAACAGCGAGTGCTCAATCACTCCCAGCACTGTCTGAGTTGGAGATGACTTCAAACAGTGCTAGCAAACCCCTGGTGTTGAGTTTCCTGGGGCTCTGCACAGCTGGTCCTTGAGGAGACTTTCAAGTCCCTGTCACCCTCTGCTCTCCTTTTCATGCTCACACTCCTTTCCTCCTCTTTCTCCCTCCCTCTTTGCAATAGCCAACAACCCAACAGGAGATTTTCAAAACATAGAAAACAAGAGTAATGATGAGAAGGGTCTTCTAGAACATCTCCAATGCTCAGGGGTTCCTCCCAGACCTGCTTTCATCCACGCCACGCTGCCTTTCCCAGACATTTGAGATCTGGGACAGTCAGGCTGGCAAGCCTTTAATCTAGGAGGCCCTGCCTGTGCGAGGTACAAGTCCTCAAAAGCAGTGGCTTCACCTCTGCTTTTGCATTCTATGTTTTAACTTCATCGGGGTGAACTCCTAGAATTAGAAGCATATGTTGTTCAAAGCCAAATACAAGTGACGTTATGAGCTACCGACGTCTGAATTATCCATTCCACCCATTGGAGTTACCATGGATTGTCTTGTTGACTCTACCTCTAAACCAAAGACTGTATGGAGCCCATGAAGCCTGTGTTGCACACAGCAGAAGAGAAACACAATTTGCTTTGTTAGGGCAGCATCCCAGCCAGGAAAGCCACCCTTCGTTTCTTGGGCATCCCAGAGAGTCACTCCTGTCCTAATCAAAAAGCACATCGCAATGACTCACTATTGGAAGCACAATCAGATAGCAAACAGCTGCGGTAAGAAGCTGATTATGAAATAAGGGCACATATATATTTTTAAGCCTTGTTCTTTGGAGATGGAAAAACATCTTTTTTTAGATCACATGTTTACTGCTTTGGTAAACAGTAAAATGCTGCTGTAGCAATTACCTTGAGGATAAAGGGTTTGTAGACAGATACTTCCTGCGTTCACTTCCTACACAGATAGCCAGCCCAACCAGAGACGCACCAATGCAGGAAGGGCTCCCAATGGGCTTCCTTTGCGAAAGCGGGTTTGTTATTCATTATCTCCTCTCCAAGGGGAATTGCCTGTTGCTACAGATTTTCTGGCAGAATTCTCTGTCTTGAAGTAGGTAAAACTAGGATGGTTTCTAAAGTCACGGCTTCAGGCCCTTGTTCTCGTCCTTGGTCTTATCTGCCAGCTGGTTTTTATGGCGATGCGTGTAACTAGACTAGACATGTCGATGAGTAAGATATGTGCCCCGTAGGCATCTTGGTCTCCTTTGAATCATAAAGTGATGCGTGAGTCTGCTTTTGTATTCATTTGTTGGGAAATAGGCCACTTTCAGATTCAATTGAAGGGTTTTTTTCTATGGTTATTTCGTGTAAAGGTCATTTTAGGTTTTGCTTTCTTTAGTCACGCAGAGATCATCAGATTTGGGTACAAAAATCTCAGTGCACAGATTGTTCTCTGTGCTGATTTTACACCACTTATTAAATTCAAATGAGTGCATTGTTCAGGTCCTTTGAACCAAAGCAAATAAAACCACAACACACCAACACCGAACAATACAGGATCATCAATTATCCATTCACAGGATATGTCCTTACTGACTGGCCCCTTTGTAGGAGAAAAAAACATATCAAGTCAACAAACAGTAACACTGAACAATAAACTAAATAAAATAAATAGCACCTGAAAGCCACACAACTCAAGCACTGGCAAAACGCCAAAGAGTGATGTCTACCTACTCCAAACATGGAAAGCTACAACTCCGCCCAGATCTCCTCCGGGCCCCTGGAATAATCAGAAAGCTGAACAGCCGTTCATTGGCTTCGGTGATCAGAAGGCGCCTGAGAGCTTTGCATTGTCATGGACATGTGGACTGTCCAATAGAGATTCTTCCTCCAGCGTGCGTTCCACAGGTGCCGATGATGGACGGGGGGGAGGCAGAGACTGTATTTCACCCTGAGACGGGGTCAGACACAGTTTGATGTAGTCATGTGATATGAAGGTGCTAGTCTGTGGATATACTCACACTCTAATGTTTTTATCTACACGCTCAGCACGTGTATTCAGCTGACATAAAATTACCGAAAAAGGTGTTTTCTCTGGGATAATCATTTGTTTGTATGCTTCTGTTCATCTTGTTGGCAGACACTGTCACATCTCAGGCCTCTCCCCTTTGAATGAAGGCTGCTTTCTCTCTCTGCATTGATTCCCCCCGGACCTTATTGGGCAGTTTTGTTCGCGTTTGGTGAAATTCTGGGAGGCATCTCCCAAATCTTCCAGCATGCTCCCAGACGCTACCTGCTGCCACTTCTGCTGTTATACAAAATGACCGCTCTGATCTCCTGAGTCTATACTGGTCCCTGTGCCCCCGGAATCATGGTTGTCTGATCCTGGCGCAGGACTGTACAGCAGACAGACTGGTCTTTGATGCGAGATGGAGCGACACCCGTATTGGCATCCTCCCTGAAAAGAGCCACTGTCTGCCTGAGAATTGTGGTTATTTTGTTTTGTTTTCTTTAGCCTGAAGTAACTACAGGTCCAGTAGATGCATTGTAATAACACATTGTTTAAACAACAACAATCATAAAAACAAAAACAAAAATCTTTGTTCTTTTCCCCCCATCTCAAAAATAATTATTGTAGGAGTTTAAAAAATAAAAATTTAGACTAGGAAATTAAAATAATTGATATTACACCATCAAGAGTCTGTTAAGACTTTATTCTTTTGGAATTTTTTTTTTTTGCGTTTTCCCATTCACACCCACATAGTCTTTAAACAGAATAATAAAATTTGAAAAATTAAGCTCATTTTTTGGGGGGGGTTTTGGTTAGAGCACAGTGCTCATACCACCAAGGTTGCCAGTTCGATCCCTCCATGGGCCACTGAGCTGTGCCCTCCACCACTAGATTGAAACAACTGCTTGACGTGGAGCTGGTGGGTTCTGGAAAAACACTGTTCCCCAGTAATCCCCAATAAAAAAATAAAAAATAAAAAAAAATAATGAAAAATAAACTCATTTTTGATGGTCCTTTTCTACTCCCTTTTTTTTCTAGGATAGTCAAAAAAAGAGGAGTAGGAGCTGAACTTTATATGATCCCTTTTAGAGATTAAGGCCCCACGTCTCTTCTTAGGGACCCAGTTTCTTATTATGGAGCAGGGCCACACGGGGGCAGACCCTTGCTCCGCCATGCCCTGGCAAGGTGCCCTCACTTTCCTGTGCCTCAGTTTCTTCATCTGTAGGATAGATTCCATAGTGATAATAACACCTGTTTTCTGGTGGTCGTTGCAAGGATTACGTCGCCGAATACATGCATGTGTTTTGAACAGAGATGTGCTTTAATGTGCAGAAAGCATTCACTGTCATGAGCCCCTTTTGGCTACTTGTCCTCGTTGTCCCTATTATTCCATTTATTCTCATGTTGTATTTGCTTTTTCCTGATTGTGTTTGTTTCCAGTATTGCCGTTCGAAGGGACTTGTCTAATATGCTTTGGGTATTTATAGCTTCTTCTAAACAGATGAAAGTATTCCCCCATCTGTTACTCACTTCTTTCTCATGCTATGCCTTTGAGGATAGTAGAGAAAACACAGTAGAGCCACCATTGTGAGTCCATTTACTGGTTCAAGCCACATGGTAACCAGACTTCCAGCAGCTGAATTCAGCTACATTTTCAAGAGCTCAGGAAACCATTCGTTTTGAGGATCCAGTGAGACACGGAGATGGAGTCCTGCACGATGTTCATCTTTTACTCCCTAGCCTTTTCTCTGGCCTGTGCCAATGAATGAATGAATGGGTTCATACAGCGGGGAGTGACAGCTGGTCTCTGGCATGATCCTAGAGTGGAAGGAGTCAGGTGCTATTTTGAGCTAACTACTAGAGCTGGCACAGTCTTTAGAAGAGTAGGCATCATTGGATTATCACATTGCCAATTAATGTTCATCAGTAAGACTGTGGAACCTTACTGAGCACCAGAAACCCTCAAAACACTGGTTGTTAAAGTTCAGTGCTCTATATCTTAAGTGATATGGCTGCTGTCATATAATCTTTTACCTGTGCAGACATGCCTGGTAAGATGCAATAAATGCCTATTCGACAGAAATTATGTAAGTGAATGACTCTCTGCCTGGATGATAAATGCATGAGTGAGAGAATTAATTAGTGAGGTGGTACCTGGTAACGTGTCACAGAGAATGAATTCATTTGATCCAATAAGCAGTTATTGACCTCTTATATGCAAAGCATCCTGTTAGCGGCCCCTAGAGATTGAGAGAAGTTGTGCTTCTTGATCAGAAGACAGAATTATTACTGGGCCTCAGGACCAATATTGTATGCTCCTGTGGTCACATTCACATGCCTAATGTGAGGGTGTGTGTGTGTGTGTGTGTGTGTGTGTGTGTCCTAAAGAGCCTGCCTGTTTGGGGGAAGGTGAGATGGTGGTGCAGCTGCTCAGAATCTAACTGGATTTTGAACATTTGTGAGCACATGATAATTGTGTGCTGTCTCTGCTGGGCCATGGTTGGAGATGCTTTCCACTTAAGAACTAAAAGCAGAAAGAGGGTTCTTGGAGCCTGCATTTCACTACATGACCCTTATCTGGATGAAACAAAACCGAGCAGCCTTTTTGCTTTTACTCAGTGGCAACACTTACCAGGCTTTGTGTATCCAGAGTTTGCATTAGGTCACCTAAATATTCAACTGTTACAAACCCCTGTGCAAAAAGTCCTTCTGGTCACAAAGTGACGTATACAGCTGTGTTTAATGGACTATAATGGGCACTATTTGTTTTTCTTCTTTTGTTGCTGTGGTCACTCCTTTGAAATTTCAGTGAAGCTGTAACTAAATCTGTTCAACACATATGCCAGTATCCAGTGTGCTGGTTCACACTGAGGGTCTCCACATTCATTGGTGAATCAGGCAGCTCTCACAGCACTGCCATTATTATAATAAATGACATCTGCAATAGATATGACATGCTAGCACATTTTCATAAATAGGTCAATTCTTTGTATTCAATTAGAAGATAATCTGCTTTATAATAAATATTAACTGTAATAGCAGTTAACAACCAATTTATCTAAGCCAGATAATCATATTGGATTCCCTACTGAAAACTTTAAGTTTAGCAAACGTATTATTTAATGAGCCTGAGTGGTCCAGGTATCCAGGTATTATGCATATGCACCAAGGAAAATGTGATCTTTCATAAAACCTAAAGGATTCTGTTAATCTTGGTGAGCATTTTTCTATGCACTGTTTTTCAACCTAATAATTTAAGAATTTGCCTCACCGTTGTTTCTCCAGCATCTCGCACAGTACCTGGCACTTTATAAAGTGCTTCTCCATAAATGATTTGCTAGATGAATGAACACATGAATAAAAGACCAAGTGTGTATACAAATCTTTCCTTGAGTGATGTATGCCTTTGGCAGTCTGTGTGATTAAGAGAAATCTGACTTAGTCCCCCTCCTGCAATAACTGCCATCTAGTCTGTAAGGCGTTAAAGAAAAAGAAACCACTTTAATTTGGGAGTCAGAAGGTGGAAGGAAACCCAATCGGTCATCTAGTTTTCCAGTATTTCTCAACCCAATTATACTTTGGATCCGTGCACTCTTAATTGTTTTTAAGATAATTAAAAGGAACTCCTAAGAGAACTAGGATTTTACTGGGGAGTGAGTATACATGACACAATCGTAATTTGACTAATTTGCCCACAAATGTTGGTTGAAGAAACATGGTAAGAAATTAGATTTTAATTTCCTTTTTTTTATAGCTTCTAACATTATTTTCAAACACACTGTTGAGAGATTTAAAGATGTTTGTTGAAACATGTCTCCACATGACTTTGATTAGAAGGCGAACTGGACATTCCCTTCCAGTGGTACAAGAACCATATTTTCCTAAACAGTAAATTTAAGGCATGGTCAGACAAAGGAGTTTACATTAAAATTTTTTGCAAAACTAATATTATTCTGAAAAATTAAGGCTTATGTGGTTGCTGTAGCCAGGAAGTTACCTAATGCTTGGCATAGCCTGGAGCACTGTTGAAAGCTGTACTAACTCTGTAAATCTAATAGTGGGCCATATAATGCCCTAAAATGGCAAAATTTCTGTGAAAAACACCATCCATGCATGGTAGTATATTAGTTTCCTAGGGCTGCCATAACAAATTACCACAACCAGGATGGCTTCAAACAATGGAAGTGTTTTCTCTTGGAGGTTCGGAGGCCAGGAGTCCAATATCAAGGTGTCAGCAGGGCTGGTTCCTTCTGGAGCAGCGGTTCTCAACCTGTGGGTCGCGACCCCTTTGGGGGTCGAACGACTCTTTCACAGGGGTCGCCTAAGACCATCAGAAAACAAAAAGATATTTACATTACGATTCATAGCAGTAGCAACATTACGGTGATAGAGTAGCAACGAAAATAATTTTATGGTTGGGGGTCACCACAACATGAGGAACTGTATTAAGGGGTCGCGGCATGAGGAAGGTTGAGGACCGCTGGTCTGGAGGCTCTGAGGGGTAAGCCATTCCGTGCCTCTCTCCCGACTCCTGGTGGTTGGTCGCCCACAACCCTTGAGTTCCTTGGTTTGTAGACGCGTCACTCCAGTCTGTCTCCACATCACCCTCTTCTTAATCTTGGTCCTTTTTGGTCTCTTACAAGGATGCTCCCATTGGATGTAGGGTTTACCTTAATCTAGTATGATCTCATCTCGATCCTTACCTTAATGTCATCTGCTAAGACCTTCCTTCCAAAAAAGTCACATTCTGAAATTTCAGGTGGACATGGGGGGAGGGGACACTATTCAGCCCACTGCAGGTAGGAAGGAGACAAAGCAGGTCCCAAAGGTGGAGCTTCCCTTCTTCATGTTGCTTGGCCATGAGGAGAGCAAGATGCCACTGACACGGCCTCACAAGTGAATCACTGATGGCTGGGATTCTTACATTCATACTTATGTGTTCATCACTTGCGTGTAAATGCCATTTCAGAATATGTAAATACAATGAGTTTCACTGAAAAAAAAATACACCTTCCTAGCATGAACGTCAACTTTTATATCCATCATGGAATCCAGCATGATGATCAAAATAAAAATCACTGTAAGGCAAAGTGTTTACTCTGCAACCGTTTCAGTTTCACAAGATACTGAGTTTGATGTTGCGGTTTCCCTTATCTCATAGTTTTACTTGGTAAATGTCAAAAAGTGCAACAAGGTTAAGGCAACCCACAACAGCTCACCAGGATCACGTGGGGAATTCGCTACCAATCACCCTCCTGCCATCTGCCGGGTCTAGACTCAGGGATCAGTGTTCTGTTTACATCTTGTAAAAAAAAAAATGATTCATGTGGCTTTCTTCACTGAAGTCTTCAAGTTGAACACACGGTTCTAAGACTGAACTTATAAAATGGTTTCGTAGGCTGTGTTACTGTCAGGCGCTAGGATTTCACTTTTGTTTTGTGTCTTTGATATCTGCTGAAATTATACACATAGAGGATTTGAGCCCAGAAATGTGAATGGCCCCCATACATTCTGGTGTGTTAGGAATGGATCCGACTCGAAGCCAAACATCAAACTTTGTCTAATCACTGACAACGAAGGCTCTGCAAGATTTCCTTGGGAAAGAAATGCAAATTTAACTGCAGAACCAGATGGGGGCTCTGGTCCTGTTATTTGTGTGCCCTCATCTACTCCAGGAACACACACTGGTCACTGAGGGATGAACAGTTGGCCAGCTCCAGTGACCATCGCTCATCCACCTCACTGCAGGCTAAGGCACCAAGAAGCGCCCACTGTGACATGGACCCCTTGGCTTGTATCTAACATCGCTGTCAATATGGAGATGGTGTCGCTCCCTGTGATTCAGAAGTCATTCCCACTTGCTGTGTCTTCACAACTCCTGCTCTGGAGGGCAAGGGCTTTTTTACCTGCTATTGGCAGGAAAAGGCTCAGTGAAACATAAATGCGAGCCATGAAACCAAGTCCCCATGGCCCGGATGTTCTGTCCCAGGTTGCGGGACTATGTCCCCATGTGATGCACACCTCCATCTTGTCAGCCTCTATTCTTGTGAGTCGAGGCCAACCTGGAGACCAGCATGAGGGAGATATGCCATGGAAACTTAGCCTTTTGTGTACAAACACATCCCTGAGCCCTTGAATGGCATGACTCATCCACTGGACAAAGAGAAACAGGGTTCAAAGGAGATCTAAGATCTAATATTCGGATGGACTATTTTGAGAAATGTCATTGGCCATCATGAAGACTAGATTAAAAAACTTGGGAGAGAGAAATTTGATAAATTTGTTTAGAATATACTAAATGAATATTTCCATGTTTTCCTTTTATTGGTTTCTTCTTTTTTTAAAATCTGAGTGCAGTCACACTAGCAGACAGGCTGCTTACGCAAAGCACTTGTCCTTCATATTACTTTATGTATGTACTTAAATATCCTTAAATGCTCTGTGTGAGGTGTGGTATGTACCCATTGGTTAGCACCCACCTCTAAGGTGTATGGGCCTAATCCTTTCTCTGCTTATCATTAATGTCATGGGTAGAAATGCAGTCCAGTGGCTCTGTGTAAACTAACACTAACGCAAGCCATTGCCTGAGCGGCAAGTGACACGACCTCAGAGATTTCTCTTCAGTGTTGTAAAAGCTATTTTTAACTATAGCCTTCCTAGTAGACTCCCTAACCACTCAGTATTTCACATGAGCCAACTCATTTAGTCAATCGGTTACAGGGTACACTGATAAAGGCAACATCACAAGTTTGCTCCCCATGAAAGCTAATAACTTCTTAGAGATAAAAAAAAAAAATCTCCCTTCTGTGACCACAAGCTGCATCACTCATGCAAATGCCTGCCGTGGTTGGAAGAGAAGAATTGAGTCAAGTGAGAGGGTAGCTAGCTCCATGCAAATGTGCCTACTGTTGGACCTACGGGTGAAGAAAGAAAGAAAGGGAGAAAGGAAGAAAGGGAGACAAACACCTCACGCTGTGTTCCTGTTGGCATACATGTGTTCCTACATGGAAGCAACTTTGTCCAACTATCCCAAAGCTAGTGATTTTATTTTAAAAATGCCCAGAGCCATTTTTCATGCTAGTAGCCTCAGCTTGCTCAAACCGTGGCCCACGTCACCTGAGCTAGGAACAGAGCTGCACCCCACCCACCATCCCCCTGGACTTGGTCATCCCCTGCACATCTGCAGAAAGAAGCCGTTTACGTGGAATTCAAATTGGGTTGTTTAGTCTACCAGGAGGGGGGGGGGAAGGATTCTGTCTCTTTAATGTTTATAACGGTTGGACAGAGCTTGTCGGGTGAAGGTTAATTGCTCTCCAGTTTAAGCAGTTGTGTGCCCAGATGGGCTATCAGGGCTGAACACTCGTTACAAGATTAATCTCATTTCCGACAAGACTTCCTTTTCCTTCAACTGATTTTTGCCCAGCCATTGGAGCTGTCATCAGCCGTTAACAGGAGGGTGGATTGCTCTGGGATATTAATGCTGGTATGCGGCGAAACAATGCCGAGCGGTGTCATATCTCAGGGGACATCTTTGGGAGAACACATTTCAGGGGTGTTACGAAGGCTGGGGCTCATAAACAGCAGGGACAATTGGGCCCCTGAAGCCAGCGCTCCCTGAGAAGGTGCAAGGCGGCCGTGGCCGCCTCCTGGGTGCAGGCCTCGCTCTTACAGTGCAGAAGGGCACAGCCTGTGCTCGCTCTTGGTTTAACAAGCGTGCTCTGAGCAAATCTCCCCTCTTCAGGTCTCCCCCACCCCCCAGCAGTGAGGAGCTTGGTTGGTGTGGGCGCAGTGTCCACATTGAGCTCTGTGGCAGGAGACACCACTTCATTCAATTCCTGTGCACGTTTCAGGCTCTGTTGAATGTCAGGGATTTTGGAGGTACGGTTGTCACGCATTTCTCTAAAAACAGTGGGCAGATTTTTCTTCGTTTGTTGACTAGTAGCTTCCCTTCTTTGCTTTGTCTCAAGACATTCTTCCACAAGCCAGGCCAAGGAGCCATGGCATCTTACTCCGTTGGGATTTGGCATGTGCCCATCAACTCATTCATTTATTCACCAGTGATCTAGTGGGCACCCGCCATGGCCTTGGGTGCAGGGGACAGGCACGTGTGGAGCTCTCAATCCAGTGGGGTTGGGGAGGGTGTGACAAATGTAGAACATAGCGGAATGTTGACGCTAGACTGTGTCAGGAGGTGGGGACACACCTGACAGAGCCTGGTGGCAAGGGGGACAGGGGCTCCAGTGTAGATTAGGTTATTGGGGAAGGCTCTCAGGCAGAGACCCCAGGGAAGTGTCAGAACAAGGCTCGGATGTCCCGGGGACAGGGCATCCCAGGCAGGGACAGGCTTGGGTACCTGAGAACAGGGACTGTACCTGTGTGGCTGGAGGGGAGAGCCACTGTATACAGGCAGTGGGCACCACGGCCTCTTGGAGGCTAATTTCTCAGGAAGCCATAAGAAAAACAATCCTACACTAATAACGGGGCCCATCTGCTTCTGCTGGAGTCAGACTGTCTTGTACCAGCTGTGAAAATACTGGCAGGTGTCATGGGGTACCAATGAAATGGGGTGCCCTTTTCAGGAGCCTAGAGTTAAAGGAATGGAGAAACACTTCAGTTATTTAGGTTGCCTTCTCTTCTTCTTTCATTCCGTCTCCTTCCCTTGCCTCTTTTCATGGGCTGGGCTAGTTTTCTGAGTTCTCTAGTTTCCTTTATTTCAAAGTGCCTTTGCAGCCCTTTCAGTTCTGGCCATTTGGAGCCGCGTGTTTGGTGTTTAAATACACACCCTTTGGAATGAGGCAGCTGGGTTAGGATTGTGATGCGTACTAGGGATATGCTCTAGGCGACTTATTTAACTGGAAGAGCCTCAGTTTCCCCATCTTTAAAATGGGCATCACCGTAGCTCCTATTTTAAATGGCTGGTGTGCAGGTTAGATGCACGAATCCACACAGGCACTTGCCATATAATGGTAGCTGTTACTGTCACAAAGATCCTATACTGTCTGTGTTTCCCTTCCTTAGAGACGCCCCTTTCCCTGAGGAAAGGAAGGATAAATGATCATTAAGCCCAGAAACATTTTTGTTGGGTTGAGATATCTTATCACAGGTTTCTCACAAAAAAAAAAAGAAAAGAAAAGAAAAAAGAAAAATATGGAGCTAGGGCTTTCGCTTTGCCCTGTTTCTGTCTTCTGAAAGCCAGGGATAAACAGTCACCGCCTTCCACACAGGCAGGAGTCTCATTGTTTCCCTGCGGCCTTGTCAGAGCAAGTGCTTTCTTTATCTGTCCCACAAGCCGTCACGTGGCTTCGTGAGATTTTGAAACCCACAACAAGCGGGTGGTTTTCAGGGCAAAATGCTGAGGAGGAGGGACAGGATGGAAGGTTGAGTTGCTGGTGCAGTGTCCCTGCTGGGCCTCTGGCGGACTGTGGCACTGAGGGCAGAGGGCAGTCGTCCCGCCTACCCCCCCACCCCCCGGGGACCCATCAGGGCTCTGCTGCCTGAGGTCACCTGAGATGGAAAGAACCAGGGCAGTCCAACATGCAGACTCTGCATCGTCTCTAACCACCTGTGAGGGCTGCACCGAACGGATCCCATCGGCACGCGCTTTCTCATTTCTGGGCTCTTCCTGTTGAGAAATTCGCCATTTCCCTCCTGAGAGGTCTTCGAAGGAATGCACTGAGGACTTGGGGGAGGGTGGGGATGAGGGAACTGGCAGGAAATTCTCAGGCATGACCATTTTTGTCAGCGGATCCCAGGACCAACAATGGGCCTGACCGCTTACAGTGAGTGACTCCGTGGATGTCTCATACATCGGCAAGAACGGCCCCTCCCAGTGTCACTGAAGTTTGCGGGAAGGAAATACTCCTTAGAAGATAGATTTACTAGCCAGTGAACTTTTAACCATTCTCCGTTAGCCCTGATCTCATGCCATCTGAGAGGGAAGAAAAACCATTGAGGTCATTTTTTCAAGTTACTTCCTTTTTTGATGTTTTCTATATAAATTATATGTTTATAATATGTTATTTACTATATATACATAAACATTTAAAAAAATTTATTTATACCTATTTAGTTCCAAACTCACCCACTTTACATGGGTAGAACTTTTTTTTTTTTTTAGCTGAGCCATCCTGCTACCTGTTGGCAGCTCAGCGGCTGCTCAGCTCGGGCCGGGCGGTAGAACTTTTAAGTGAACTTTAAAACAATATCTATGTGATACATTGAAATGCAGCTTCATTTCACAAAATAATATCCCCAGACTCCGTCTTCCCTCCTACCCCACCACCCCAATCCCAACTATTTTTTTTTCTTGGCCACAGAATGAAGGCTATTTCCTCTAAGGCATTTGTAAATGCTTCTTAATGTGTGACACTCCCAAATTTGAGTCAATTTCCCATACGTCAAGATAGGATTAAGTTTGAATCATTACTATTTCACCATTCTCTGGTATCTAAAACAATTGTTGTCTTATTTAAAGGATTCTTAAAAAAAAAGAACAATTGCATATATAGAATTAAATGTAGGATCCTGTTGATATTAAAAAAATGGGCTTAGTGTCCCAAAGAACAATAAAAAGCTGCACAAGATAAAGAAAGGGGTTTCCTAAGGGTAAATGACCTCATCAAACCCTTGCTGCCCAGACAGAGTGTGAGTGACGTCAGGATGGGGCTGAAGTGATTGGAAATCAAATTTAGGAAATGGTTGGACGTGGCTCTATTCAGTACAGAGTGTACTTGTAGTGCTTGCACTGTGCCCCTGACTTATGAAATATGAGTCATAAATTTACATTTCAGAAGTAATGAGCACCTCCTTGCTCAACCTGAGCAGCCGGAGGTGCTCACCAAGGGAGAAGACTCAGCTTCCTGGAGGCGTCAGACCTCAGATAGAGCCCCAGGGCCAAGACCTCGGTTCTTCCCACTGAGAAGGTCTAAGACCTCTCCTCTCCCCTAACCCCCGTCACGAAAGAATGAGCTGCGTTCTCCTGGCCAGACACCTGCTCCTGGAATCTAGGGCTGTGGGGCTGTGGGCTGCATGGGGTCCAGCCAGCTCACCCTCATGATTCACAGGCATGTTCACCTCCTTTCATGATCCTCCACTTTTGGTGCCATCTTTCTTAGGCACAAACTTGGTCATGCCACTCACCTGCAGGGAAACCTTTTCCAGCCCCTCACTGCAGGTAACAAAGGCCAACATGTTGTGTACAGCGGACAGGCCCATTTGAATCTCAGACCAAAGACCTTCTGTGTCCTACCTGTAACCCTGGGGCCACATTCCGGCGGGACTTTCAGGCTTTGTTCTTAGTGCTGTCAAAGCCCTTTCCCTCCTCCAGTGGCCAGCCTCAGTGTTGCTTCTCTGCGAGGGTACTTGCTTTATACATTGAACTCCTGTCTAGGAATATGCTTGGAGAAAGGGTTTCGTGTCTATGGGATGGCTTTCATGCCATCGTTATGGAAGGGGGAGTGCCCCAGGTATGAGTTCTCGTCCTGGCTGTCCTAATCCTTAGCTGTGGCAAAGCAGTTCTCACCTTGATTAGGAGGAGGGGTTTGGGGGAGCAGATGGGCAGCGCTTTCCATTTTGCTCTTCTGGGTTCTCGAAAATGGCTCCACGACCTGGGTTTCAATGGGATCTATCCAGCCATTTTTATGAGCAGAGGCAGTGGGGCCACCGCTGCTCGACGTCACCCCTATCAGCATCTTTTGGGAATCCATTCTGAGCCTTAGCCTCCTCATTCTCAGGAAGTACGTGCTGTTATTGCTTTCTACACTCACGTGGTACAGTGCGCCTGGCCTCTCCCGTTCTGTGCAGACTTGACATAGAAGACAGTTCAAGGAAGTGGTCATGTTTGCTGGATGTGATTAATATGTATGTCATGGCGGGGTGGGGGGCAGGGAGGAGGTACGGGTAGGGGTAACAAAGACCATCCCAAAACAGCACACAATGCTCAAGTTATTTCTACTTCATTTAAAAACTTTTTTTTGAAATAATTTTCAATTCACAGAAGAATCGTCAAGGTAGCACAGAGAGTTCCCGTGTCTCCTTCACCCTGCTTCCTCTTGTGCTACCATCTTACGTAACCAGGGTACAATGATCAAAGCTTAGAAATTAACGTCAGGGTAATATTATTGCCCAGGAGTCAGGAAACTCAGCTCACAGGCCAAAGCCAGCCCACTGTCCGTTTCTGTATATAAGGTTTATTGGAATATAGCCACACCCATTCATTTACATGTTGTCTTTGCTTTTGAGCAACATTGACAGGGTTAAGTAGCTTCAAAGGAAACCACATGGCTTACAAAGTCCCAAATATTTACTACTAAGTATTGGCTCTGTATAGAAAATATATTGCCACCTCCTCCTTTGAAGGAAACTGCACACTGCTCTCAAATTCCCCCAATTTTCCACTGATGTCCTTTTTTCCAAACCCAGGATACGCATTGCGTGAGCCTCCTCCCGTCTGTGACAGTCTCACATTCTTTCCTTGTCTTTCATGACCTTGACGTTTTTGAAGAGCACTGCTTTTGTATTTTGTAGAATGTCCCTCCTTTGGGGTTTGTTGCGTCTTAGGCATAAGTTACAGGTGCTTAGGCAGAGAATCCCTCTGACGAGATGTGTAGGTCTCACTGCCTCCGATCAGGGCGTATGTGACACCGGGTTGTTTTCTCGCTGGTGCTGCTAATCTGGGTGACTTGGCTGAGGTGGTGTCTGCCCGTCTTCTCCCCCACAAATTCCTGCTTTTCCCCTTTCCCTACTTTGTTCTTTCGAAGTGAGTTACCAAGTGCAGCCCCACTCGAGGAGGGGCGTTCAACTCCATCTCCGGGAGGAGGAAGTATCAAAGATTTTGTGGACATAGGAGTATGTTAATGTAACAACAGAAGTTAATGTTTTAAAGGAGATACTTTGAGGGTGTTCAAATGCCCTGTTTCTCCTGAAAGTTGCCCACTATTTTGAACACCTGTCAGTACATTATTATCTTGGATTCTTCTATGCGGAACAGTTGTTTCTTCTCCCCCATTTGTTTATTTAATTCCATTGTTTATTTATGTCACTGTAGGCACTTGGATGTGTATCTTGTTCTTTGGGTTAGATCCAGCACTCTCATCATTGATTTTGTTGCCCACTTTACCCCAGCTTAGGCCTTCAGGAGCTCTTTCTCTTCCAGGTCGGTTCCTATATCCTTTGGACATGTCTCTGCCTCTTTTACTTTTTTGAGCATTTCCCCCATTTCACTTTGAAGTCCATTTTGGCAGACTGCTCTGTATTCTGAAACCGTGCTATAGTTCAGAAGGAAATAGACAGGTCTTCGGGTTCTCGGCAGCCCCACCCGCAGACTGACTGCTGCCTGCCTCACGCTGGGTCTGCAGGTCAGCCCCAGGAGCCAAGTTCAAGTGTGGCGATGGGGCTGTAAAACTTACTTCCTGTGGGCCCTC
>NW_017731596.1:1380917-1388776 GCF_001890085.2 Hipposideros armiger
AACCATGGAGATGCAATAATGCTGTATACAAGCTGTAAACACCTATATGCAATACGAATTACTGGGGAAATCATTGTAACAAATATGAGAAGTGTTAATACAGGTGATGTACAAAGATGATATTAGATCCAAATAGATTGTGTATGTAAGCATACTGTGTGAGCTACACAGGAGGGAATATGAGAGGTTGTAACTCCTACTCCAATATCACCTCATTAGCACAGACACCACGCCTGTACACTTATTTCTTTTCCTAAGTAATAGCAAGATATACTTACAAGCTGCCTACAAGCTCTGTTTTTATACTTCTTGGTTTATTTGCACATAAATATGGAAAATAGTTTATTATGTCATAAAATGTGTTTCTTACCAATTAATATTGCCCAAGAGGAAATATTTCATAACATTTCCTAAAAGGAAAGAAAGAATAACCCAAAGCATGAAATAAAATGATTCTAGGGAAAAACAAAATGCAGTTAATTATATCTACATGTCCTCATCCATCTTTCTAAGAAAGCAGGATCTTCTAAAGCGTTAGGGCCCAGCTCACATAGATAACATTTATGAGCACCTGTGGCTGAATTTCTATGAAGTCCCCATCCAGAGAGATGGGCGTTCTTCTCAAGGTCATGACATAGGAGTGGCAGGTGGGTAGAACCACCGGGTCTTCTTGTAAGAGCTGCTGAAATTGTCTTACAGGGCACAGCACAGAGTAATGAGTCAGTAAATATTCGCTACGTGGATGAATGACTTCAGGATTGATAGCTATAACATACAAAACAAATATGTCCAGAGTCTGAAGATGAGGTTGAACATGGGCACACGTTGTTTGGATTCTCTCACCGATACCACTTTTCTTAAAAATGCTTCTACAGAGGAAACTGATCGGGTGACCTCAGTGGCACCTTCAGTTCCATCAGGGGTGTCAGGTTGGGCGAGGGGCTGGGAGCTGGTCTTGAAGTCACATTGTCATGGTGAGCACACACTGCCCTTGCCAAGATGGCAGGTTTATTTCAGGTGCCATGATGGGGTATGGGTTGAACTGAAGATCCTCCAAGTCTCCCTTGGGGCTGCAGTTGCCCAAGGGGAATTTAGATGCTCTATTCTTGCCTCAGCTGTGACATTTCTTTAAGTATAATGACTGCGCTGACCAGGACAGTCAGAGCTTCAAACTCATCCCATTATTCTTGTCAAAGAAAACATCTTCAGGAACTGAGGCCAGTACTGTGGGAATGTTGAAAATCTTCGCATGTCTCAAGTTTAGAAAACAGTTAACTTCACAGTATCCATGCCCTGTTAACCCCAGTTCCCCTCCGTACCCAGAGAAGCGTGCACTTTTTCCATTGCACAGAGCATCAGAGCAGCTTCACAGGCCAACGGGAGAGAAGAAGCCAGGCTGGCCATGCCAGCGAGGAGATGAGCGCTGTTCATGAGCCGGCCTGCTGGGAGAGTGAGAAAGGCGCTGAGCCATATGGACCTATGGACCCATGCCTCTGGCTGTCCCCCACAGCCCTTTCCCCGGAAGCGCTAGTAAGTCACCATGTGGACCGAGACGAGGCTCCCCTTTCCTCCTTTTCTGTACCCGCTTCGGCTCATTGGCGGGTGGCCAGTGGAATGTTTTAAGAAGGCAGGAAGCGGGAAGGAGAAAGACAAAGGCTTGAGTAGCTCCCGGAGTGGGTAGCGGGCCGCGCGGTGAATGGCCTTGACTGGGTGTGCTCGTAGCCCATGCACTTGGCCGACACACACGCACACACTCACTGCAAGTGCGCTTGTACATTTTGTTAATTAGGCCAATTTCTTCATCATGGCAGAATCATATGCCAGAAAACTGGGTTTTTGTTTTGTTTTGTTTTGTTTTGTTTTGGTATGTGGACTTTACTTAGACATAACCAGTTGATTATGGGACTTGCATATGCATTACTTTTCTGTCATTTGGGCCCTAAGGCATAACTATTGACTAAATTCTTGGAAGCCCCAAAGTCAAAGTGCAAATGAGTGGATTTCTACCTGGCCTCAGATACAAGTCCTTTAAAACTGGCGACTTGCAGAGAGGACATTTATAGTTATAGGACCCTTCGCCATGTGTCTATTGAGGTCCTCTCTTGTTTTCCTTTTTTTTAAATCCCATCAAACTTCCTCTTGACCTCCTCTCTCTCCTCCTCCACCCCCATGGACACACCTGCCGTCTGCCATACCTAACTTGTCCGGATCATGCACTCGCCCTTTGAAAATGTGTGCCTGTGATCTCACAACGTTGGTGTCTGACTGCCTTTCGGGGAACTGTGTAGGGTACAGACGATGTGAGGCCAGCTAGGAGGAGAGAGGTTGGTTTGGTTCAACAGTGCACGACCTGCGGCTCCTCCCCTCCAGGGCACACTTCAGAGTGTGCGTGTTTCCTTAGAAAGACTCGCAGCCAGGATTTCACATGGATGCGCCTCTTTCTTTTGGTCTCTGTGGCGTGTTGTGTCTGCTTTCATCCGGTGGCGCTTTCTCTGAACTATGAGGTATGACCTCATCCAGATAAAGAACAAGCTCCTTGACTCAGAGGCCTGAACCCCAAGACGACATCCAGGTTCGCAGCAGCACACGCAAATGTTCCTTGAATTAGTAGACTAGGAGGGCTTCCCACCAATGACCATGTCATGTAGGCCCTCCTCTGCCAAGTTCACCTGCCTCTTCCGGCTGAGTGGAAGTTTTCTTCGTTGTTCGGGTCACGCACAAGTGACTGCAAGAGTCGGTAACAAGAGCGTCATGCTCAACACCCCTCTTCGCAGGCCTGACGCGCCTCTAGGGGCCAGAGCACATGGGGAGATGGGTTTCATTTGGGGGCAGAAGGGTGACACAGTAGGATTGTCATTCCTGTAGAGAAGCCCCGTTTTTCAGTTTACACATGACCTTACATGACCTCATAGTTTGTTGTTAGTTGTCCTCCATCCAGAAGAGACCATGGTCCCAACACCATGAAATCAATGATCCGTGAAGTTGGTTAATACAGATGGTGGCCGGGTCCCTAAGACTTGATTCTCCGTCTACACTGTGCCTGTTTTGGTTGTCAGAGCCGTTTTGTCATTTGGACAATTGATCATTCATAGACGGAATTTCTGAAATCTGACTTTCTTTAAATTGCTGACTTTCATTTTTGCTTCCAACATATATTCCCTCCCGTTAGCCAGTTGGGGCTTCCAGGATTGCAAGCCCATGAGAGGCCATCTTAGCCACTGTGTAGGAAATTAAACTCCTCCTGCTAATGGAAAAAAAAAACCAAAAAGCACCTAATTACATTTTTAAACTAAACTAAATCATATTCCAAGTGTGTGCCTTACCTAAATAAGAGTGATATTGGGTTGTTGGAAAAGTCATGATGTATTTTTTTCTATGTTTTTCATTGCAAAAATGTGTCATGACTTTTACAACAACCCAATATAATTCTAAACCGTATGAGATGGTTCGTGTCATGAATGGGAAGGATGTGAGACAATGGAGACCAGGAATGAGAGGATATGGAAAAATAGAAATAACAAGCCCATATTTTGTGCAGAACAAAAGGTAAGTCTGGATAGGGCACCAAGGCCTCAGAAACCAGGACCAGTAATGGACCCCACCTGAGCGTCACAGCTTGCCCGCCCCTTGTTGTGGGCCTCCCCGGCCTCACAGAGGGTGGTCCACCTTGGGTGCTTTTCCTCCCCGGCTCTGCATCTGAACATGCGCTTCGCCAGGTTGACTTGCCCAGTTCATCTTGTTCTTCAAGGGCAATGCACACCAAGTCCCCTCCCTTCCTCCCTCCATTTTCTTCCCTCCCTCCCTCCCTCCCTTCCTCCCTTCTCCCTTCTTCTTTACTCACTCACTTCCTCCCTCCCTCCATTATCCAAACAGTTGACAAACTTAGCATCACACTTAGCACTTACATACTAAGAATTGATACAACACGTAGTCACTGCGTGTGCTTCATGTGAGGTAGCTTTCCAGGTACGGGTGAAACATCACTGGACAAGAACGGCCTGCCCTCGGGGAGCCTGCATTCCCCTTGTCCTGACGAATCCCCTCTTCTTTTCTCCCAGTGTATTTTGTCCCCCTAGTAAAGTAATTACAGTCTGTCTAGAATAGCAGACTTGGAGAACAATCCATCTTTATATCCCTACCACCAGTACCCACTGCAGTTGCTTTGCACATGGCAGGTACCCAGCTACTTGTTATGTGAATCACGTACCTTTGAGAATTGTTTTAAAATGAAATACATTCATGCAGTCCCTACCAAGGATATAAATAGCGGGGCATCTTCCAACTCCAAGTCTAAGAGACATGTTTTTAAATTAGCGCAACCTGGTCATTTAAAACAAAACAAAAAAAGAGTGGTCCCTACCATTCACTGGAGAGTGCCACCCACCAAGCCAGAGATGCACCAGGTGTACCAAGGCGGACCTGTCAGGAGACAGGCAGGGCGTCTGCGCCTGGGCTCTGCAGCCCTCAGCCCCAGGACTGGTTTCTCAAGCTGCCTCTGATCCGAAAGTGCAGCCAGCTCGGCGGGTAGGTGGTCTGCAGCCCCTGTCACTTCCTTCTTCTCCTGGGTCCCTCACAGACCTCCTCCCGTTTTGCCACAGATACAGTGCTTTCCAGAAGGCACTGCTGGAAATATGCAGGTAGTCTGTAGCTAGGAGCAGCTGAGCAGCCTGTTTCTGTAGTAGATTCTGTCCAGTGATGGAGTCTGGGGCAGCACTCAGCACGTGGGTTGCGTAAAATTTCCGGTCCTCTGAGGCTTGTTCTTGTAAGTCTGTAAGTTTTGAAGTTCAGACATCACTAAGTGCCATCTTGGGAGACTTGAGATTTGCTCCCCCCACCCCCAAATGAGAACTTGCCGTTGTCAACCTAAGGGGTTGCCAACAATCTTCCTGTTTTGTGGCACTTAGCTACTAAAAATATGATCTTCCTGAAGCCTCTTATCACCTTCAGACTGTGGGTTACTTCAGAGAAGACAGACTGTGTCCTAGTCGGTTCATCCCCACAGCAGCGGTCCTCAGACGTTTGGTCTCAGGACCCTTTACACTCCGAAAAATTATTGAGCACACTAGAGAGCAGTTGCTTAGATGGGTTCTGTCGATTGATAGTCACTGAATTACAAAAACCAAGACGTTATTGAATCATTTATTTATGAATTCATTTAAAGATAACAATAAAAAACACCATCCTGTTCATTTAAATAACATATGTCTATGAAAAGTAGCTCTATTTTCCAGAAAGATATTTAGTGAGAAGAGCCCCATTGTTTCACCTTTTCACAAATCTGGCTTCAGAGCAGACAGCTCGCTTCTCGGACCGGCTGCCCCACTCCACCTGCTGTGCTGTGTTGTGTAGCCCCTGGAAAGTTTCATTAGACACCTGTGAGAGGATGCGAGGCAAAGGCACGTGATGTCTTAGTTTATTTATTATGAAAGCTGCTGAGCAGCAGGCCCCCTAGAAGAGCTTTGGGACCCCAGGGGGTTCCTGGAGCTCACTGACAACTACTGACCTACCACGCTTAGTCTGGTGGCCGGCACTGTGCTAGGCACAGGGTCCAGCAGTGAACAAAACGGCCACCTGCTCTGCCCTCCTGGAGTTTACTGACAGTTACAGGCTGAATTGCATCGCCCCACATTTATGTGTTGGAGTCCTGACCCCTGGAACCTCCGGACGTGCCCTTATGTGAGGATTGGGTTTTTATAGAAGTTACGGTGAGGTCCCTAGGGTGGCCCCAATATGGTTGGTGTTCTTATAAAAAGCGGAAATTCGGACGCAGACATGCATAGCGGGAAATGGTGCAAAGCCAGTGGGAGTAGATGGCCGTGTACAAGTCAGGGTCCTTCTCTCACGGCCCTCGGAAGGAATCAAGCCTGTTGATACCTTGATTCAGACTTCTGGCCTCCAGAGCTGTGAGACAATAAATTTCTATTGCTGAAGTCCCAAGTCTGTGGTATTTTGTTTCGAAGCCCTAAGAAACTAATACTCAGACGATGTATTGAGTGTTGAAATTGGATTCAAAGGAAGGCAGGTAGGAGTCCTACGTTGATGACTGGAGGACAAGTCAGTAGCAACAGGGGAGTCACCGTTTTTTAATGAGGAGGCTCATTCTGCCAGGTAGACCTCTGAGACTTGGGGTTCTCCCTGGGCAAGGAGAGCAGTAAGCAGTTTTTCTAAACAGAAACAGACTCATAGAAACAGGGACCAAACTGATGGTTGCCAGGAAGGAGGGTGGGTGGAAAAGGTGAAGGGGAATATAGTCAGTAATGCTGTGATAACTGCAGTGACAGATGGGTCCTAGACGCAGTGCAGGGACCACATCGTAACATATGTAACTGTCACGTCACTATAGTGTACGCCTGAAACTAATATAGCATCATATGGCAACTCTCCGTCAATTAAAAAATAAATAAATAACTGCCTCCTTCATAAAACAGGTTTGTCATTCTGATAAAAGAGGAAATAGCTGTTCATGGGCCCCACTGGTCAAGCTCTGAAACTTGCACTCCAGCGTGAGGTGAGCAGAGCAGAAGCGACACCACCATGTGCCATTTGCCCCAGAGCTCCTTGAAGCCTGCGGGCCTCACCCCCCTGGCTGCTCCAGGGGTTCCCCGTGATTTGAGGGCAGCAGAAGGCTCTGGTGCTCTTGTTCCTCTTGAGGTCGGTTCCCCTGAGGGCTCAAGGATCGGGGAAACCTCTGTGAGGCACGTCCTCTACATGCCGAACCCTCTCAGCGTGGTCATGGCCATTTACAGCGCCTCTGAATGAAAAGCACGCATTCCGACTTCCCGGTCTCTGTATACGACGAACAACTGCAGGTTCCTGTTGCACAGGGGACAAAGGAAGGCGTGGACGTTTTATTAGGTGTGGCTTTCGGTGTCCGCATGGCATGCATCCTACATGCGTTTGATCACGTTTCGTTTTTAAAGTAATACAATTTAAAAGGTAGAATTTTCTTTGCAGAGCCCTGATGAGGTGGAAAATATTAGTACACCTCAGGAAAGAAGATAATTGCTGGGCATTTAGCCAAGACATCTACTGAGATTCCCATTTTGCTCCCAGTAAAACCCACGTCCTGCCAGTGGCCTGCTGGACTCTGGCTCACCTGGCTCAGCCTTACCTAGCTCACCTCCTCATCCACTCCATGCACGTCCTCTCCCACCTTCCCAGGGGCCGCAGTTCCTCCCTGGCAGAAGCCAGTGTCCCACCCCCAAACCACAGAGTCCACTCCTGGCCTTGTCCTAGCTGTGGCTGTGGCCTGGAGGGTCACTCCCTTCAAGTTTGGTGAGGCCTCGCCTCCTCCAGGAGGACCTCCCTGACCACTCCACCTTCAAAGCATCAGCCCGTCCCCCTCTTCCCGGCCCCACTCAGTCAGCTCTGCTTTTTCTTTGTTTTCAGAGCGCCTGCCACCTTCTAACTCAGCTCTCAAAACTTAATGTGCATGCAGTTCACCTTGTTAATTTGTGAAATCCGGATTCTGGCTTAGGGTGGGGGGAGGGGATTGATTCTACACGTTTAACAAGGTCCCAGGTGCAAATTAATTTCAAGTGCACCTGTGCTTATGAATCAGACTTGGAAAAAGAACGTTCTAATTTACTCTTGAATTTACTTATTTTGAGTTTTAAAAATTGTCTGTTGCCTAAACTTGAGTGGGTAATGAAGGGAAAAGCTGGGAGTATGGATTTGATAGTGCCGCAAAGAACTCAGGGAAATGTCCAACCAGAAGCAAGGCTTGAGGAGTGAGTAGTAGATGAGTGTTCATTAAAAAGTTATAAAATGTTTAAATAGATATGGCCATTTTTTGCCCCCTTCATCCCCAGCTGCCACCCTCCCACCCCCGCCTGCTCACACCGAGATGATCTCTCTCT
>NW_017731596.1:1388851-1483867 GCF_001890085.2 Hipposideros armiger
CTCTCTCTCTCTCTCTCTCTCTCTCTCTCTCTCTCTCTCTCTCTTTCTTCTTTCTTTCTTTCTCTCTCTCAAGCAAAGTATGAAGGTTAGAGACACTTACATGAGTGGAAAGAAAGCGAACATTAGGGATCTATGGGGCGGTGTGGGTAACTGTTGTGGACGTGCGTGGTGATTGTGGAAATAACTGCACCAGCATCAAATGTATAAATAAAAATCTGGCCTCAGGCGTCAGGGCTCCTGGGAACCTGTGTGACCCCGCGTGGCCGGGACTTCAGAGGGCTCCAGTCTGCTTGTTGTTTAGATCAGGAGCTTACGGCTTAAGATCCAACAGTGGCAGAAGTGCCTTCCTGACCTCCAGGTGCGCATTTCTCTACACGTTGTTTGAATTGTTAAATTAATTTGAAGTGCGGCTGTGCTTACAAACAGGAGTCAGTAGTGCCAGTGCGCTAGGCTGGAAGACAGGGAAGGAAAATCATCTTTTGTTCTACATAAGTTGTCCTTTTAAGTAGATATAAGCACATGTGACACCCTCCTAAGGCTTCTTATGCAAATGAATGGGTGGGTGACTGAGAAAACCCCACCACTCTGAAAGGAGGTAGCTGTGCACAGGCCACAGGGCCGGGCAGGCAGTTGTCCATCCCTCTCCTGTCCAATAAGTATCTTTGTGCCTCTCAGGGCCTGTTCAGTAGTGTCCATGACCTTGGGCGTTGGAACGTTCTTCTTTCTTATGGAGAAGAGGGGTAGATGTGGACATCCCTGGGCTCCGTTTCTTCCATGGGGATTCGGTGTAACAAGTAAAGAGGTCCCAGATAAGGAGGCCACCCAAAAACCGAGGTGTAGACCCTCGTGGAGGCCTCATTAAGATTGTCAGGCCCGAGCCGTTCTGCAGGTCCCAGTGGTTTTGGGATGAGCAGGTCCGCAGATTCGCAGAGTGATTTTGACTTCCAGAGTAGACCAGTTACAGAGGACTCAGGGCCTGGGCCAAGGGAGCCTTGTTGGCTGTGATCTCTGTATGTGTAGTCTGAAATTGTTGGACACGTTGACAATTCATCATTCATACTAGATGGGAAATCAACGCTCCCAGAGTCACGAAAAATGAAGACTCACCAGCCACCAGCTTGTTGGTGCATGAAAAGCGTTCTGATGATGGGGTGCTCCCCAGAGCCCCGAATTACATCATAGGAGAGGAATGAGTTCAGCCCAGAGCATGAATAAGGGTTGTGATACCCTGGCTGCTCGGTCCCCTTCCTATGCAGCACCCAGAGTAGATTTATGTGCTGGAAAGTCTGCAGAGCACAGGCTTGGCCTCCCAGCCCCGCGGAGGGAGATGACGCGAAGGCTTGGCAGGGACGGGACCCTCATAGTGGGTGAGCGTTTGGCCCTTTCCACCGTGGGCGTTGGCGTCTCAGAAAAAGGAAACGTCCATGTTCCTGTCTGCTTTATACAGTGTGCAGCCTGTGCCAGCAGTTATTTGGCGATGGGGATGGAACAGAAAGGAAGGGGGTCCCGGGAACAGCTTGAAAATACTGGGAACTCCATACCTGTGTTCCTCTCCCAGCCCAAGAGCCTCCGTTTCTGTAAGACTCTCGGTCGGTGGAACCATATTTTATTATTACTGGTGGGTTTTCTGCGCAGAACAGCCCAAGGGGCCCGAGCAGGAGGTCCGTCCTAACCACACTTGAAGACGTGCAATGAGCTCTCGGGGTCCTGAGTACCTTGTCACCATTAGGATAGAAGAACAGAGCCGGGGGACATGGGACGGTAAACTCCAGGGGCCTCATGGCAGGAGCCTACAGGTAACGTCTAGCCTTTCAGCACCCCACAGGTGATAGGTCCCTCCCTTATCCGCACAGCTGCTTACAGATGCAGGCGGAAGAGCTTGCAGTTTGGACAGGGCGGGAAGAGAACCTTACTTCATAGATAACAGGTCAAGGCCCCAGGGCACGAGTGACACTCACTGAGTGACTGAGCTGAACCAGCAGCTGGAGCTCAAACCAGGGACCTCGTGTGCCTGCGGCTCCTTTTAAATACACATGTGTCCATCCTGACGCTTGCATATTGAATCTGGTATGACACATGTGTCTTGGGGGGAATTGCATCAACTAAAAAAAAAATTTAAGGCTGTTACAATGTCCCTCCTCTTACGGGAAATTTTGGGTTGAAAGTTTGAAGGCACCAGATAGACACCTGATGAAAATGAGCTGAGCCAGCGGCAGGACCGTGGGTGGAGGCCAGCACATCTGCTGCTCTCCGGAGCTTGCCAGGTTTTTCCATTGTGCCAGAATTTTCTCATGAATAAAATTCTTGGAATTTTATCGAAAACAATGAATCCATGTGTCGGGGCTTCGCGGGGGCGCCGTTTCCAGATGTGTAGCGTGCTGTATTTTTAGCAGATGGACATGTGTTCTGAAAAGGCTGAGCAGAGAGCAGCCTGTTTAACATGGGGCTTCTTCTGAAGACGAGAGGGATGCTAGCATCCCCCTCCCTTGGTGTTCGGAGAAAGACTGTCCCGGTAGAGGAAAAACGCCGATGGCTTTGTCACCCTGGGGGTCTGGGGGCTCGATTCCGAGGACCCTCTTGGCTACTTGAAACCTGAGCCACCTGTACCCCAACCTGGGCAGGTAAGCCTCAACAGTCAGAAGGATAGAGCAGTCCCATGAGCTTAGCAAGGCTGCCATGGAAACCTCATGAGGTTTTCAGGGAAGTTAAAATGAAGAGCATCATAGATCCCACCTCCCAAGGGAGTTTAAGGAACATCAGCTGTGTGCCATGCACTATTCTAAGGATACGAATGGGTATTCCGTTATAAGAACTTGGTCCCTCTCCCCTCTCTCCCTCCTTTCCCTCACCCCCGGTGAGAGAAAGCCCACAGCATGACAGGGGTGGAGCTGAGATTGAGGCTACAGTTCTGAGCAGGGGCTCCAGACCCCTCCCCACACAAAGCTTATGGTTAGTTGACATCAAACAAACTAACACAGAATTACAACCCAACCCCCCACACACACACATAGAACTGGGCCAGGGACCAAAAAGGTATATCACATGGGGCTAAAGTGACAAATGTATACTCTTAACCATAAAAGATCCGAGTTCATCCTTCATCCCATGTTAGATAAAGAGACATGCTTCTTACATTTAGTGCTTACAAGGAATAAGTGACTGTGTCCCTTTTCCTGGCATCTTGCTTGTTAGAACATGACTAGAAAGGGATGGGCCAAACCACTGCCAGAACCCCGGGGAAAATTTGCATCAGTCACACCAACTTACTATAATGTGAGCATAATTGAAATACAATTTTAAGGTTCATAAGAAACCTTTTATATACACGAGCTCATTTGCTCCATTTCATACCCCTGGTTGGGGGCCGGGCAGCCCTTATCTGGACCACCACACTTCTAATTGAAGAAATTGAGACCCAAACAAGAGTAAGGCAGCTCTACTTAAATTTGAATATGCAAGTATGCACTATCCTCCTTCACCTTGGGAGGTTGGTATAGAGTGGGGTCAAGGGTTAAGGAAGTTCCCCAGGGGATACAGAGAGCAAGGGCAAAACCCCACTTTCCTGATCCCATGTCCAGGGCCATTACGCTCTGCCTTGCTGACAGCACACTCCGTGTGTGTCCTAAATTTCACTTTTTAAGGGAAAAGAAAATGATCTTTGCATCTCAAATGAATGATTTGAAACTAGATAAAAATGAAGGCTGTTTGAGTATTCTCTGAGTGTTACCTGATGACAATGATGAGAAAAACAAGTCCTAAGTGTCAGCCCCGCACCACCCCACGGGGCGCAGAAGGACCTGGAGGAGATTGCATCCTCTGCACTCAGATCTCCTGAAAACATACAAACAGGATGCTTCCACACATGTTTTTACACTTTTTGTTCATTTCTAAAGAAGGAAAAAAGCCTGTGGGAAAAAAGTGTGTTTCTTTGCAGGAGAACAAAGAAGCTATTAACATCACACATTGTTTCTTGGGTTGTTTTTTTTAAACCTCTTTATTAAGGCTTGATTGACGCACAGAAGGCTGTACATATTTAATGTATACAGCTTGATGAGTTTGGAGATAAGAAGGAAGCAAACCATCACCACAATCAATGCCATAAACATCTCCATCCCTTGTGACAGGTGACTTTTCTCCTCTTTATTTCCTTTATTTTTTGTGATAAGAACACTTAATGTAACATCTAGCCTCTTAGCAAATTTTTACATACACAACGCAGGTTGGTAGCCGTAGCACTATGCTGAGCTGTGATCTCTAGGATTTACTCATCTTGTATACCTGAAACCTTGTACCCTTGATAGTGTACCCATCTCATTCTCCTTTCAGGTGTTGCAAAGGACATCCTGAATAGAACTGAGAAAGCAAATGAGAGTTATTTTAAAATTATGTTTGTTGGGCTTCTGATTCCTCATGGCTCATTTAAATCCAGGTTTCATTCTCTGGAACATAACTGTTCTTTCCTTGAAAAATTTTTCTGCAGAGCTCCAACCTGCCACAATTTTGTAGAATTTCTGCTTCCCCACTGCATGCTTCTTTCTCTCCTCACTTGGGGAAAGTTCATTTTCTAGTAAGCCTTATTTTTTGTCATATGTTCCCTAGCTCTCTAGAGTCCCTAGTTGAAACCTAAGAAGATTTCAGGTAAAGCCTCAATAATGTGCTCCGTGATTGTATGACTGCAGACGTATTGCCAGTGGCAGCTAGCCTCCGAATTCCCGGTCCCTGGCTGCACTGCCCGTTCCTCTCACAGGTATGCAGCCCCTTGCCTTAGCATCCTCACACGTGATGGTAAGAAGCTGTCGTGATGCGAGGAGCGCACACACAGAGGATCTTGCCTGGAAAGTGCTCATATTTTAATAAAGGCGGGAGTTGGGGGAGAAGTATGTGAACAAGCAGAATTCTAGGGGCCGGCCACACCTGCTCAGAACCAAGGAGAGATCCAGTGAATTCAGAGCAGGGGACTCCGCTGACGGTCATGGGGGGCCCCGTCTGCGGCTCAGTCTCTCCTGAAGGGACATGCTGAGGCCAGGGAACGCACCTTCTAGGATGAGAAAGGAAGACACAGGTAAAGGCGACAGGGAAGAATTCAGGTTCCCTGTAGCATATTAGGCAACATCTGCCCTAGAGGATATGCTAAAAGATAAGGACTATGGAAGGTCCTCTAATGTGCTGTAATAATAAAGATAATAAGGACAGATAGAGAGGTAGGTATGTATGTGTGTGTGTGTATGCATGTGTGATATATATATATATATGTGTGTATATATCATGCATATGTGTATATACACGTATTTAAGTGTGTGTGTGTGTGTGTACACATGTGTATGTATCTCCACACCCGTCCTGGGTCTTACTGTCTTAACTCTGGGCTGGACTGGAGCTGTAAACTTCTTTGACACTGAAGTGATACCACATTGGAGAAATACGCTCTTTAGATGGACTTCATTTGCCTATGTACATTTTTCCTTTGAGGTTAATCCAAGATTTTTTATATTTTTGAAACTGAAATAGCAGTGTGCTAAATGAGAAAAACGTGAGCACAAAGCTAGATGCTGCATTTAATATATGATTTTCATGTCTCCTCCACTGAATGATTAAGAAGAGAAAATAATGTCAAAAATGGCTCGCATCCATCTTTCCAAGGCATCTGTAATGTAGAGTGTTTGACTGTTTTGGTATTGTAATGAAAAGACACACCAGTCAGATGAAGTTTCTGGTCACATGCGATGTGGCTGTATCTGAATACTTAGAATAAAAACTCCTGAGGGATGGGTGTGTTGTTGTTGGGCGAATGGTGGAGAGGGGTGATCTGCCCTGGGTGGTGCGCTGTTTATTTTGTTTGTGTTGCTTTTTTCTCCTCCAAATGTGATTAAGAATAGACGTTCCAGAAGCGTCTCCCGCATGCTCTCTGCCTTGAGGAGAAGCTATAAACAATTGGGCTTGAGGCAGCCTAATAAATAGTTTTTCCATATCATTAGGTCTGCAGACATCCATGAATGGCCGCCAAGTGGCACTGGCTCCAGCGTATTATAAATGGTGTTCCTACCTGCCCTATTTTTCCTGTGTATTTTTTGCTAAGAGAAGTTAGGCATCCACCCACAATGAATGCACCCCAACTGACATGGCTATCAGTTTGGGCCTGACTAATCTGATTAACCAAAGAAAAGAACAGGTTTGTTCGTTTAAACCATTGCGTGAGAAATAATGAGGTGTTTCTGGGACCTAGTGCTGCATAGCTTTTAGGCTCATCGGGGAGCATGTTATACTTACAAGGTCCTGGTCTTTTAATTCCGTCCTAAATCCAGGGAGGCTGGGTATTGATCGTCTTATCGTCTCCCTCCTCTTCCCTTGACCAGCTTCTCTTTCTAAGTGACTCTGTCTTATCTGTGATAACCGCTCAGCCGTGATGAGACCAGAAGGGGACGCGCCCTGCTGTGCCCTCCTCAGCCCAGCGACCCCTTTCTCCTCATGACACCCAGAGAGCGGACTATGCCACGTCTGGGAGCGAGTCCACCCGCAGACACAATCCCTGCCTCTGTGCCGTCCTCCCTGCGCTGGTACTTCTCTGTCCAGCCCAGCTGTGGGCAGGAATGACAGCTGGCCTGACTGGACTGTCGTCAGGCTGAGCGACCCTAGTTCATACATTCTGAGATGTCATTGGTTATAAAATGAACCGTTACTTTAGTTATTTTATCTGTCGTCAGGAAGAAGAAAAGCTGCCAATAAACGGGGGCACGCCCCTGATTGTAAGATGCGGGGGTGCAAGACATAAGATGCATGGTTTCAAAAAAGAAAAACAAAACAACAAAAAAAGAAGCAAGGTTTCAGCGTGGGTAAAATGTGGAAAATGGGGCATCTTAAAATCAGTGAAATAGGCTTTAAAAAGATCCTGCATGCAAAGTGCTTCACAAGGCAACCTGGTTTATTATGTGTTGGGTCAGCTGTTTAGGAGTCCAGAGAAAGTGGCTAAAATCTCTTATGGATCACAGTGCAAGGAGCTCTGTGAGGTACCAAGTTCTGCTTGGCTACAGGCGAGAGAAAGAAATGGAAGGAAGAACTTCGCATTGGGTTGTAATGCGATGAGAACTGACAAGAAAAGGCAGGCTCTTGGTTTTAGGTGACGCTGGCTTTCTGAAGTGGGCACCGTGTTGTCCGTGCAAGGACCCATGTTAGGATTTTTGTGCCGCAGCGCGCCCAGAACCTTAGCAAGCGTGTTCTGCTTCCCTTTCCCATTTGTTTCTCTCCATTATTGGAGGCACACAGGCTTGAGGAAACAGGAGGTCGATTTGGGAGTCCAGCACTCTGGACCTCTCCATCTGGCTGTCCTCTGACTGTTTGAAAACCCCGTAAGCATCACGTCCCTCTGTCTCCTTCACGCACTCCAGCTGTGAAAGAGAGTCATCATTCTTTAAGGTTCTCGGTTTCAACACTTCACCACGCCTGGATTTTCATGAAAATTTAAGCATGTTGTAGTCTGTGTATTCACATTACATTGTGTTTCTGAGCCATCAGGCACACATTAGAGGCAAAGCTGAGCCCACACCCTCGTTTCCTAGTGCTTTTACGTGAAATAAAGGAGTCTCCCAACATATTCATCTGTTACCAAAAGGGGGCCCTGTTGCTGGAAATGGCAGTTTGTGTACAAAGTGCAATTGACTTCTTTTCTTTTCTTCCTTTTTTTAGTTTTTAGTCTCAGCATGCTGGACCCTTTGTTGTACCCAAATCTAGTTATTTAGAAACAGAAGCGTATTTTAGTCCCAGGTACGGAACAGAATCTCGTTTTAGTCATCACTTTCTGTAATGAGCGGGCAACCGTTATCGCGTGACCGAAGTCCGAAGGACCGGTCCTCATGTGCTGTTGCTGTGTCAGTGTTCAAACGAAATAGTAAACACTGCACGTGGCACAGCAGCCCCTTTTATTTGGGGATAGATTGCTTAGAATTTATGTGTTTCTTATACGTTCATAAAAAACGGCGTTGGTCGTCTGCCACTTGCCACATCAGACGAGCCTCCGTTTTCCTGGAGCTACAGAAAAAAGCACCCCCACACCCCCACACACCAGTCTAAAGTTTAGCTCTTTTTATAGCAGCACAGAGGCAGGCATGTTAAATTGTTAGACCCCATTTCTTCCAGGTTCTGCCTTTTTGGAGTTCTCTGTCATACAGCAGCCAGAGCAGTTCCCAAGTCCCGCGGCTGGCCGGAGGCGCTGGGAGAATATCCTGTACAGGTTAACTAATATCCTGCAAAGGTTTGGCAGGTAGGCAGCTAGGTAGGCAAGATGGCCTCCCACGAGGAGGGACGCCAGGTGGCAGGCAGACAGGGAAGCAGAGACAGTGCCAGTCAAGGCCAGGGAAAGTCACTTGTGGAGCTGGAATTGGGGAACTCGGGTGTTCCCGGGTACTCGCCTGTGTTCAGAGCTCCATCCTGGTTTTAATCCTCCTGCCTAGATCCTCTCTGGGCTTTGAAGTCGGGAAGGTCCTCAGCAGCAGCCTTTGTCATGCACAGCGAGGCAGAGGGCTGATGAAGCCTGCGTGTAACTTGGCCAAGTCAGTGGGCGAGCAAACGCAGGCTGATGGTCCCCGTGTAGCGATGCTGTGTACTCTCCTGTCATGACAGGCAGTTCATCTTACTGACCGTCCTTGTGAAGCAGGTCTAGGAAAGCCTTCCCTTCAGCCTCGTTTTATGCCCCCATTGTCAAAGCATGTCTGCGTGTGTGATTTTGCTTCTCTGTTGGTTTCCTTTTCCTGACCTGTACTTCATTCCAGGGGTTTAGCACTCTTAGGTTAGTTAGGGTCACCTTTGAGGCCGGCTTTCTGACTGCTGTGTCTTCCTAGGATGCCGACTGTGTTTCACTCCTTTTGAAAGGTTTATCCTGAAGCTTCCTCATTTTTACCCTGTTTCTCCTCCAGCGAACAAAAGCAACTTTTGATATGCTGAATCCTATCACCGTTCTCACTTTTATGTGATACTAACTTTGAGGAGGCTATTAAGATACAAAGAAAAGGTGTGTTTCTCCAGCTTTTGGAACTTTTTTTTTCTAAATCGATCTCAATTAACTTTGATTCCTTTCTTTAGAAAGCATGTGCTGAAGTAATGCTCTGCCAGATGTGAGAATAGGCTCCTCCTGCTCCAGACACACACGGTGGCCTTGTCTTGGTCCTAATGTTTCGGTCCACTTTTAAAATCTTACACCGTGTTTGTTTGGTCATTGGATGTGTTTGCAAGACTATCCTACTTTATCTTGGAGAGCTATTAATACTGTAACATTGTTACTCTTTGTGTTGTGGAAGCCACTTTCTTTTTTGTTTGTAAGTTAAAAATTAGCCTGTTCCTTATATATCTAACCTGTTCCTGCCGATTTCTGATACACATCACACGTTTTTTCATGTTTCTCTTCGTGGGTGAGCCAACGCTAACATTACATAGTATGTTATTCCCCTGGAGCCTTGGCGGAGCCTGCAGGGCCCAGGAGCGCAGGGGGCAGCCATCCGCCTTGCTTCCTGTTTTCAGTGTGTAAAACCCTTCTGGCCATTGCTGCTACCAGAAAAGATACTCCGTCTTGCAAAAATGATTTAAGAAGCTATCGTTTTTGTCTTTATTAATTAGCACAATGATGCCAAGTTCATGGTGTTGGTTCTTTTAAACCGTCATCTGTGAGTTTAGATTTCGTAGTTTCCTTCCCTCCATTTGTGACCAGAAGAGAGAGCCATGTCACTCGGGCTCCCCCGGCACCTACCTCGCCTGTTTGCACACACTGCGCGTCTGAGCTGCTGCCTCCTTTGGTGCTGTCTGTGTATGTTACTGTGTATTCAAGATATTTCCCTTTATTTATTTCTTTTTTCATTTTTCTTTCTTGTACCTTATTCTGGTTCTCTGGCCGGCACAACCTGTCCTTTTGTATGCTTTGTGTTACTGTTTAAACTCCCAGCTAACTCTTCCCCAGAGTATCACAGGGCTGTGATTCTAGGAATTTTAAAGAAGTCAGCGGTGGTGGGGTGTTATATATGCACAGACACGTGGCCGCCACTCTGAGAGCCAAAGCGTGGAGTTTGTCCTTCGTCGTTCTCCCCCCTCACGGATACGCTGCACGGCGTGTCAGGCAATGAAGTCCATGTGTTATACTTGGGAAGCTGTGAAAGGAGTTGGCCCTTGGGGCCGTGGGGGATGGAGTGGCCGAGTACACCCTGGGCTGGGTACAAAACCGCGTATGTTCCCTAAAGATTCTGATACTACTGGGAAGAGAGGGAGGTCTCCATCTTAGAAAGGCTGCTTCATAAGGCTCTGTTACTAACAGAAGCATCGTTATTTATTTAACTGTCAACTCAAAGAATAGGAAGGGAGTATGAATGTAAACACCTATCCCCAGCCAGGAAATGTAAGAAGGGCTTCGTAGGATGCGGGGCCGAGGGAACAAATGATCAAGCACAGGTCTGTTCCATCACTGATTCCCTGTTGACCTTGAGCAGCTCATGTCAAGGTCTGGACCTTTCTGGGTCTCAGATTTTCTCATTTGGGGAACTTCGGACTAGACGATCTCCACAGTCCCCCGCTGGCTCCAAAGTTTCAATTTTTTAAAAATGTGTGACCCAGTCAGCCTTTGCTTTTTCCTCATTGATAGCAATGCTGAAATAAAACTGAGCTTTCACGTGGATTTTTTTTCTGTTATAGAAAACAAAATTGGATGGTCTCATAGCTACTCTGTGTAGTTGCTGCACAGTAGTATATCATTCACATCGTTGCTATTTCCAGATCAAATTGGCCTTTGCTGAATTGGCAGGAGGATATAAGCAGAGCCATAGATAGGTTAGCCACTCATTAGACTTAAAAGCACAGAAGAAGGAAACACCAGTGACATATTTCTAGTTCTGCTTACAAAAATCAAGCAAAAGAGCAAAGATGTCAAAGAAAGTAAAGGAGGCGGGGGTACGAGCTACTTAGTGATCCAGATATTTTAAACATCCTGGTATTTGAAGACATCTGGATAATTCACAGCATTTTTTTGTTGCTATTTCATTTATCATCCAGATGTTCACCATCATGGAAGCACCACTTGAAACTCTATTTCGGCTCATAACTTAGAAGTGGAAAAACTCGTGTCTGTGTATGTTTGTCCTTTGGTGCCCCATTTTCCCCTCACTCTTCCTCTAAGTACCTCTTCCTTGAAATCTCCCGGGAATGTGGCGATTTCACCAGATGTGTAGGTGTGAGCCGTCAAATTTCTTTTTTTAATCTTCATGGCCATTCTGTACCCCATCTGCTTGAATTATAAATTTCATGTGTCAAATAATGACACGTGCAATTGTATGTCTTCTAAGACCTTTGAAATTCAACTTCCTCGAGTTGAGATTAAAGTGAGTATTATCTCCCTGCTCCAGTCAAGCCTGGGGTGTTTGGAGACCTGCGTAAAAGCTCCCCTAAGCCGGCCAGCTCCATCCCTTATGGTCTGGAGGCAAGAAAACCAGCTACGTGTTTTTCTTCTGAAAGGTTGAAATGGAGGCCATAAAATGACCTAAATAAACCGTGGTACCCGTTAGAAATGACTGTAAAGTCAGCAGTTTTCTGAGACATGCCTGTCCCTCCGAGTGTCCTGAATTGTGTTTCTTTGGGCGTCCAGGAAGCGCTATCGGTTGTGAGTGAGGACCAGTCATTGTTTGAGTGTGCCTACGGAACGCCACACCTGGCCAAGACGGACATGACCGCATCCTCCTCTGGCGACTATGGACAGACATCCAAGATGAGCCCACGTGTCCCTCAGCAGGACTGGCTGTCTCAACCCCCAGCCAGGGTCACTATCAAGATGGAATGTAACCCCAACCAGGTGAACGGCTCAAGGTAAGGGGATCGCCGACTCGTGATTGTCCTGGTATTCCTGTCCCTTGTAAAGGCCACGTGGAAACTAGGCGTGCTTCTCCAAACATCCTTTCAGAAAGTGAGGCCACTGCCCAGTAATATTGGGCAGTCTGAGAAGATGTGGTCTCCAGTGGTTTGCGTTGGGGAGAGAGGTTGTAAAAACCGGTGGTACGTTTGCCGAGAACTCGCTTTGAAGACGTGGTGTTCAATTTTCCAGGTGTGAGGGCACTTGGGGGAGGGGCGTCATGCACACATATGGCAGAATTCATCTCTGAGGTTTTTCTTGTCTGGAAACTAATGCTGTCTTATATTTTTATGGCGGGCGAGTGTCAGCTAGTGGCCTGGCAGCGTCACATATGTCCAAGCCACATGGCTTTGCTGATAGATCCACTTTGTCTTCCGTCCTCCACCCCTTTCCCTTACTGCGCGCAGCTCTTCTCATCTTTGCTCTTTACTCACCCTTCAGCCGGGCCAGGCTCCTGTGTTGCCCGTAATCATTCCCTTTTCTGAGTTTGTCACAATGCTGCTGTTGTCACAGAGGATGCAGCTTCAAACGCAGCATGACCCCTGGCCCTCGAAGGCATTTCACTGGATGCAGTTTTGAACAGTGAAGTTGGTTCCCATGAATGATATACCGCCCCGTACGTATTCAGGAAGAAGAATAAAAAATTTCAGGACGAAGAAAGGAGAATTTCTTTTAAATGGTGCATGATCTGATGTCGAGTCATAAAAATAGCTCACACTTTCTAGTGCTGTACCCTGTACAAAGCTCTTTTATACCCAATGCCCTGTGAATACTCCAAGCAGTCCTGTGAAGGGTGCCTGTCCCCATTTGATGGATGAGGAAACTTAAGCTCACTTAAAGGGGCTCAGAATCTGGATTCAAACTCCACACCCAGTGCATTTTCCACTCTGTTGCAGCTGTAATAGACCCTTTTGGCTACATATATATGTCTTAATGCGCAATACATTTTTTTTATAAGTGTCATGTTTTATAAGTGCTGGAAACCATTGCGTCAACTTCTAAGTGCAGCACTGATGAAGGTGCCAAGTCACAGCACATTAGGGGGAGCGTCACCAGTGATGCTGGACATGCTAAACAAGGAGACGGGATATGCCTCACTTTCCTCAACTCTGAGAAGTCAGTTTGCTTCTGTGCATCTGGTTTCTAATTGAAACTGGGAATGATAACTCCGATGCTGAATATTGCTATGACATGGGTCCTTTTCAGTGGAATTTAAGCCAAAGCAAGTCCATCTTGGACCTCATCAAGAGATTAATTCCCAGACTTCTGAAAGGACCCCAGTAGAAAATGCAACCCTAGGGCCCTGGACACCAGAGTCCCAGGTAGTTATTCATTGCATGTAAATACCTAACAAGTAAATCCTGTCTATCCATCGAATAGAGTGTTTCCACAGATCATTAACTGTATATATTTCTGAGACTTAGAAGAATGCAGTGTAATCATGGTTTAAAGAATGCAGCAGTGTTTATGTAGAAGCATAATTAGTTGTGTGGCTAACCCTGGAATCACTGAATGGGTTCTAGTTTTGATGGAGTCATGTGATCCCATATACGCCAGGATAGTCATGGTGGGAACCCTAAGGACAAGAGGCATTACTGAAGCTTTCTTCTTCTAATGCTAGTGTCGACCTGCAGGAAATATGTCGGGGTGTGTGAGTGTGAGAGAGAGGAGAGAGAGAAGGAAGGAGAGACAGAGTGAGAGAGAGAAGGAGAGAGAGGGGAGAGGGAGGGAAGGAGGAAGAGAGGAGAAAGAGAGAGAGAGAAGGAAAGAGAGAGAGAGCGCGCGCTCACTTCGGGCAAAGGGCACTGAGGTGATTTCCAGCTGGCAGCAGCCGAGTGAGCCGTGCCCTGGCCGCGGGCCAGCCCGAGGAAGGCCAGCCTGGATTTAGCCTCAGAGAGGAAGCTCAGTGAGGAGGTGAGAACAGTGTTGCAGAAACAAAACTTTCTCTTGTTCTCACTGTGCTAATCCTGAATTTAGGAAGGAGAAGGCGAGGGGAGGGGGCCTGCTGCCTTGGAGAGAAGTGTGAGCGCCGGCTCCTTTGCCGTGGGCCTGTGCCCGCCTCCCGCAGCTGGCAACCTCCCGCGCAGCTGGCCAGGCTGTGGGGCAGCCTTCCCAGACTGAGGGCTTATCCCAGGGACTCCGGATGGCGACTCGGGGCAACCATGAGTCTGACCAAGGGGCTCTGGTCCCCAAGAAAGACACAGACTCCCAGGCAGCTTGTCCCGTGTTCCTCAGCCCCAGACCTGGGAAGGGCCCTTGGTGGTTTCTCACTTAGGCTGGTACAGAGACAGAGCTCAGCTGAGGGTCTCTTTCCTGGGAAATGAAATCATTTGTGGAGCAACTGGACATTTTTCTTGTAAGGAAACAATGGAGACTTTGGTATAGTCCCTTCTCAGGCCCTCACAGAATTCTAGGATTGCTCAGGATGCCCCGTTATAGAATATTTAAAGGCAATTCCAGTTTTTGAAGTGAACTGTGATGGGTTTTGGTGGTGGGTACCCAAGGGACTCAATCACACCTCCTCCTCGTCAGGCTGTCAGCCTGGCAGAGCCTGTTCATGAAGACAACTTGGCTGACTCCGTCTACCTTTGGTCCAGGCCCATCATATGCTTCCTTGCTGGAAAATGGCAGGCCTGGTGTGAAAGAGGGGGCAGGGAGCACACTCACTTCAGGAACCTCCCAAACTGGGTGGAATTGAGCTATGATCCAGATGTCAGCTGGTCGCCAAGTGTCATTGCTCCCCTCCCCCCGAGAACGATCTGGGGAGACCGGAGCGTGGAGTGTGTTACTTCTCTTTGTAGATGAGGATGCAGTGCTGTGCCCATCTATACCAGAGCTCAGCGTGTCTGCTGGAGTTGGGCGTGGGGCCTGGCCCGCTGTGTCCGTCCAGATTCTCCAGAGAAACAACCGAGAGCTTACGTAGTTAAATAAGAGATTTATTGTCAGGAATCAACTCGCGCAGTTGTGGAGGTTGTGAAGGCTGAGGTCTGCAGGGCATGCCGGCAAGCTGGAAACTCAGGCCGGGGGCCACGCTGCAGTCTTAAGGCAGAATTCCTTCATCCTCAGGGAAACCTCAGACGTTGCTCTTTAGGCCTTCAGCTGATGAGATGAGGCTCACCCACAGTGTCACGGTTAATCACCTTTACTGAACACGAGTAGATCATAGATGTTAGCCACGCCTATGAAATTCCTTCACAGCAACACCTCGATTAGCACCGGATTAAGTCTCTGGGTTCGGTGGCCTGGCAGGTGGATGCAGGAAGCTGATGGCACCTGGTGCTGTGGCCCCCATGGTCAGTGTTCGGTGGAGCCATTCCTTTCAGACCTCCAAACTGGCATTTCCTGGAGCAGTCACTTCCCTGTGGCAGAAGGGAATAGAGGAGGGAGCTGCACATCGGATTGGTGGCTTGCCAGGACTATTCAGGCTGTGAGCTTCCAGAGTATTAAAAGGTGGGGGGTGAGGCAGAGCTGCTCTTCAGAGCCCACAGGCTGCCTGATGCGGCCAGGAGGAGGGGAGCGCCCACGTTCATCAGTGGCATTCAGGCTCATGTTGTCCAGAGGATTGGGAGAGGCCCACAGGCACACACAGGGCTGCCGTGATCAAACCTGCAGACTTTGCCAACCCTCTGCGTGGTCTTTACCCACGGCACGTCCAGCTCCATAAAAGGGGACACGGACGTGCATTCACTCTGCCTTCACCCTGGAGACTTTGAATGCGCACCTGGCTTTACCAGCTCTGCCTGAGGTGCCAGGTGCAGAGGCAGGGGTCACAGGGATGGGGAGGGGCTCTCAACAGGGACACTGCAGAGGAAGGCATGGTTCTCCTCCCCCTGAGGACCAGGGCAGGGGTGCAGCCTGTGAATGCCTCACCTCCCTGCACCCTCCGCCAGCCAGCCGCAGCCTCACCTCCTACCCAGAAGCCCCAGGCCAGGTGTGCTGAGGAGTTAGGGACTGGAGCAAGGAAATAAGTCCATCTCCTAGTGCCCAGCCAAATAGCTTCTTCCAATTGTTCCTGCTTGTGTACAGGGGGCTTTCATGCAACACACATGCCTCTCGAAGTCAAGTTCAAGGAGAGTTTACATAAGTCAAAAACTGGGCTTTGGCTGGAACATGTGGGCTGTTCCCACTGCGGCCCCTCATTGCTGTTTTGCAGATGCCCCACAGGAAGGGCCATCGCTGCAGCGTGGGTCTTGCCAGAATGTGACCCAGCTCCTTCCGCATAGAACACCGTCCTTGGGAATGGTTCTCCTCATCCGTCCCTATCTGTCCGTGACCCTCGGAGGAAAAGGCCAAGTGCTTTGGGAGGAGGAAGAACTTAGTTCCCAACCCAGGGGTGGAATTCTCCAAATCCTCAGCCCTCCCCTGCTCACAAGCTTCTGAAATGAAATACAACGGGTGAAATGAGGTCTGTTGCCATTATAATGGAGCTTATTAAAAAATAATAAAAGCGAAACAGGAGAGAGAGGAACCCGCATCTTGTGAGTCCGTGGGGGAATCACTACGGGCTCGGCTGGGCTGCCGCCGTATCAGGGGCGCAGTTCTTGCCGATACTGATCTAACTGCATGCTGTGTAGACACAGGACATCAATTCCCTGCTTCTGTGGTCCTCCCTGCCTTTCCCCTTTCTTCACTCCAGCCTCACACACTCAAAACCCCCAGTGTTCACACCATGGAGAAGTGTCAGTGTGCAGCCAAGCTGGACCCGGCTGTCCCTGCGTGGACACACAGAGGGCCCTGCTGGGGGCTCAGCGCCTGCCTGGCCTCTGGCGAGGCGCCTAGTGATGCCTTCATTCGATGAGAGGTTCCGAAGGCTGAAGCCACTGCGGACTGGTGGGACAGGCCAGGAAATGCACGCACACACACACACACACCTCACACACACCGAGTCCACAACCAAATTGCCTTCCAGTAGCAGGCAGGCAGTACCGTGTGCAAAGGGGCGGCTTTCCCTCTGTCTGAGCGTCCCTGTCTGGGAGATTCAGCCTACATTCGGGCGGGCCGCACTGGGCATCTCGGTCGCCCTTTCTCGGGCGATGAACAACCCTTGTAGCCCACCTCGAGGTCGTGGCAGCTCCATGTCGGTCCCTCTGGAGGCGCGTTGCCCCCAAACTTGCTGAATTCGCGTGCTCCGCTGCGAGCCCTGCCCCTGCCCAGCCTGCAGACCACCTGCAGTCATGAGTTTATGGTGTGGTTCTGTCGGGGGAGCGTTCCCCGGGGCGGTGGTTCTCACGGCGGGGCTCCAGGACCGGTGGCATGAACACCACCTGGGCGCTTGTTAGAGATGCAGATTCTCAGGCCCCGCCCCAGACCTGCTGAATGAGACGATGTCTGGGACGGAGCTCCGCACTCTGTGTTTTAACGAGCCCTGCGGGGTGTTCCGGTGCTCACTGGTCTGAGAATCGCTGCTCTGTTGTGAATCCAGGGAGATAAAAATGAGAGTCCCCAGTAGCAGGTGAAGGTGGCCTGTAGAGCGAATGGTCTGGGAGAAAACAGTGTTAAGGAGGGTTGTTCCCAGGGCGTCTGGCTGCCTCCTCGACCTCACACCACAGGGGCATTTGCCTTTGCGGGGGATGACGTTACCAGGCCCGGCTCTGTGTGGTCTGAGGAGGTTTACTGGGTGGCGGGAATAACTCCAGCCTATGGTCAGCTAGCAGGACCGTTTCGATGTAATTAAAAAGGATGCCACCTGTAGTGTGATGACGACAGAAAAGGCAGGTTACCTAATTGGTCTGCCTGGGCATCAGACATGCTGGTTTTACATGGAGTCATTCATTCATTCATTCAGCAAGTATTTGTTGAGCACCTGCCATGTGTAGTCACTGTTCTAGGTCCTTGACGTACAGTTATAAAACATACAAAAAAAAATTCTGCCTCACTAAGTTTGCTTTCTGATGGGGAAGACAGTCATTAAACAAGGTAACTAATTGAAATATAGAGCAGAATAGATCATGGTAAATGTTAAGAAGGCGAAAAAAAGCGGGAAAGGGGATGGCATTTCTAGATAGGGTGGCTTGAGAACATCACCTCTGAGAAAGTGACATTTGAATAAAGCCCCAAAGGCAGTGAGAGAGAAGGCCCCACAGTTATGCAGCAGAAGAATATTCCAGTCCAAGGAGGTGGTAAGTGCAAAGGCCCTGAGGTCAGCCTGAAGTGTTAGAAGGCAATTGTGGCTGCTATTTAGTGACCACAGGGAAGAGCACTAGGAGATGAGACTGAGAGATCATGGGGCCTCTAAGGGCCTTGGACCTCTACTCTGGGTGAGCTGGGAGAACAGTGGGCAGCTGTGAGCAAAGGAGGGACATGATGTCACTCAGATTTAGCAGGATCTCCCCTGTGGGAATTTGGGTAAGGGCTGGTGAGGACTTCATAAAAGTGATAGTGATGGCAGGGTGGGGAGAGCTGATGGAACGCTGGCCATATTTTAATGGTAGAGCTGTGTGGTTTGTTGATGGGTTGGAATGAGGGGGTGAGGAAGAGGGAAGCAAGGATGAGCCCAAGGTTTGGGGGCTCACCACACCAAATGAGGTGTGGACACATCACCACTGGGAATCCCCCGAGATTAGAGCCAAGCCCCCTGTAAGCATGGCTCAGACTCTGGGGACATGCACTTAGCTCCGACCAGCACCAGGCAAATAGGAGGGGTTCGTGCCTCCTTGCCTGAGCTCAGAGGATCTTCATTCATTAAACCAGTGGTTTTCAGCCACCGTGATTGTGCCCCTAGGGGACGTTTGGCAATGTCTGCAGACATTTGATTTGTTACGCTGGGGGGCATCCCTGGCATCTAGTGGGTGGCGGCCAAGGACGATGCCCAGCAGCGTAAGCACCGGACAGCATCTCCCCTCCAAAGGACTGATCTGGCCCCAAATGTCAGTCATGTTGGAGCTGAGAAACCCTGAATTAAACTTCTGTTGATTTGTATTTCCTCTTCACCGTGTCCTGAGTTAGCTGCTGTGAAGATGGGTTAAGAGAAGCTCCTGGTCCATCAAAGGTGAGAAAGATTCTGAGATCGTCTGACAAGTACAAGATCAGAGGGATATCCAGGGCCCAGCCATAGCTGGGAGGAGGATGGGACTCACTGCACCTGGGCAGAGAGGAAAGACTTTGCAAGGACTACTAGCAAACAGGATTTCTGTAACACATCATGATTTATTTACGTACAATAGATCATCCAGGTTCCTCATGAAATCTATGAGACGGCATTGTGACTCTACCCATTGTACAGATGAAGACCATTGAGTCTCCAAAAGTTTCCATACCTTGCCCATGTGACTGCAGGCCAGACCCCCTCCTCCGTCTCTCAGGGCCCATCCTAAAGCTGTACACCTTTTCTGTGTTGGCTGGGACCTCAGAGGTGACAAGACAGGCAATGTGTTCTGTCTTATCTTCTGAGAGGCATCAAATCCAAACACTGGCCCTGTTTGGATTTCTTGTATATATTCCACATTTCAAAAAAGATTTCCTTTCATCTCATTTTATTTTATGACAGCAGGTCAACTTACCTGTGCTCACCTTTACATTACCTTCCTGAGGTGTCTCCAAACTAAGCCACCTTCAAAAAATAATAAGCGCGATGGAGAGACCTGCAATCTGAGCATGGCAGTGGCTCCGTAAATGCTTGTTGGGCTGACATTAAAAATAGAATGTCTCGATTTTCGTATGGGGGCTGTTCCAGTTCCCCATTTATCCTTGTGTTGGAAGAGGTGCTCCACCCGACTACTGCCTACAGAGTGGAATCTTGGCTGAAGGTTGTTTACCATCAGCTTCTCATTTTCCGTGTGGCACCCGGTATTCACTGTTTGAAAGTGGTGCGCTGGGGCCAGCCTCTCCCCGTGCCTTTCTGCATTGACTCACTGAGATCTGACTTCATGTGTATTTTTCTTACAGTTTCTATGAGACTTTATTTTAGGGCACATTCACAACCATGATTGCCTTTGCTCCTTCCTGCCTCAGGGCTCTGAATCAGATTGGCATGAACCGGGTCTTCTAGTTGAGCTCGGCCACCTTCCAAGCTGTGGGTGGCACAGGGTTGGAGACTTGCAAACCAGCAGTTTTTCCGAACTGAGATAGAGAGGTCAGGGAGTAATAGCTCGTCCTACGGGTAAAGGTCCTTGTGTCTCCATAGATGTTAGTGGATTGGGCGGCAGAACTGAGATGTGGAATGAGACAGCCTCGATCGAGAAGAAGTTAGGTAGGGAGGCAGGGGACCTGCCGCTGCGCCTGTCTGTGTGCCTTTGCTCCCTCTTGGGATGGCAAGTGATGGGTGCCATTTTGTAGCAGGAGAGAGCCCAGGAGCTGCGCTCTTCGCTAGCATGCGGTGAATTCCATCGGGTCACTGTGGGTATGGGCAGCGGGCACTGGGGGACTGCTGTGGCACTTTTTGTCTTGGAAATGAGGTCATTTTGGTTAACCAGAGTTTACAGCGCCTGTTATGAAAGTAAAAACCCGGAGCACCATACTGGCTAGTGGGCTTCTTTCCACTCCAAGAAAGTGGTTCGAGCAAAAAAATAAATAACTAAAAGACCTTGCAAGAGAAAAGATGCCACCTCTCATCTTTATCATGTGACTTAGAGCTTATTCCATCGACTATTTTATGTCCAAATGATGAATCTCCAAAGGATGCATTTGCCTCCAGTTTTCAAGATCTAAATGTGAGATGGTCTTGCTGACGATACCCATTTTCAGCTGTAAAGAGAAATAGATACTTGCATATAAAACTTGCAGTCCCTTTGAGGGACAAAGAACTCACTGTTGGTGAATTGGTGGTGACTTTTTAATTAATTTAGTCTTCAGCTGCTTTGAAAAGGGGGAAGGGAACAGGGCTGGTGGGGAGAGACTGAAATTCCAGGTGTAAGAGAGAAAATTTAGTAAGGGTAAAAGTCACACACAGCTGTGAAGACAAACGTCTACAGTTTCCGTTGGAGCCTGGAGTTCTACATGAATCACTGCTGAGCTCCACCCGCTGCTCCAGCCATGGGGTCTGAAGCTTTTCCACTGCTTCTGATTCAGAAATAAAACAGACCCACAAGTTACCCCGGGGCCCTCCAGACAATCCCCTCCTTGTTTGGGGTCCTAAAAATACCTTTTGTGGAGATTTACCTCCGTTCATGCTGTGAAACTTGATTAGGAGTTTGTTCAGTCGATTAGGGCTAAGTATGTGCTATTAGGATCCTTAGGAAGAAAAGCAGGTGAGAAGGGAATTTTTGGTGTTCAGGTTTGAGATGGGCCTGGGCTGCCTGCTCCGCCAGCCTCCCGGTGGGTCCTCTCACGGAACTGGCCTCTCTGGGCTCTTACGGTAGAGTTGCCCAAGAAAACTTTAGCTTTTCTCCCCTGTAGCTCCATCACCAAGTTCTTCTTAACATGAAGCTACCTAATAAACTAAAGAATATTCAGGAAGACAGTGACATTCTGATAAGACTGCATGGAAGTCAACATTAGCGTGCTTACCCACATAAGAATCAGGGGTGATGTGGGTGGGGTTTTGGGGGGCAGAGTACTTGGAGTTGGGGACAGAGGCTTTAGCCACTCAACTGCAGGCACTGTGACAACAGGGACACTGAGGTGTCCCCCCCAGCACCTGGGACAGTGCCTGGCATAGAGACTTGCCCCATAAGTGTTAAACGAATGAATGAATGGAGGTGGTCCATGGCCCAAGAGCATCTCGGGAGTGCATGTGTCTGGCAGTGCTCTCGGCCAAGGAAGGACCTTGGTGACATGTGGCCAGCGTGGATTTGTATGCGGGGCTGATCACTCTGGTAGCAGGAGAGAGTACACTGTGGAAGGAAAGCTTGGGGACACCTCCCCTCTCCCCAGCATGTGATGGGGAGCCAGGCAGTGGAGAATTGTCTCCAAGTACAAGAGGAACTCAGTAACACGGAGGAGGACGGGTCCTGAAGGATGGGTAGACTTTCTACAGGATTAGTGGCTTTGCCTCTACCCACTAGAAGAAGTTATGTTGATTTCCCAAATTTTGACTTGCCTTGGACTTTTCTCTAAGGCCCGAGTGCCTGCACTAACTGTTCTGACCTGAGGGTGAATCATGGATTTGATGTGGCTGGAGAGCTGCAGGCTGTCACTCGGGCTGCCTTCAGTGACATGCTTGGATAAAAGGGCCATTCACACTGGCACGGGTGACAGCCCAGGGCCGAGGCTCCAACCTTGTCAAGCTGACGGCCACATCTGTGCCACCTCACTGTTCTTTCCATGATGGAATCTGCCTGCCTTGCCATAAGGAGACTGATGTGAGAGAAACCAGCGTCAGATGCCAAGTTTATTTTGTTTTTCAAAAACCAAAGCCCTAATTTTAATGTCTCGGTACTTTGTCACAGGCACGTTACTCCTTTAAAAAGGAAAAAAAGAAAAAGGTCTGATGTATGGGAACAGCTAAAGGAAGCCTTTGTCTTGGGCTTGTTCCTCTAAATCTGAAAAACTTGGACTAGCTGCCTTCCCAGTGGTCCGGCTTCTGTCCTCACCCTCATCTTCCTCCTCTGAGGCCCACGAGCTCACTCAGGGTCATTCCCACTCTGCCCTCTTAGCACGGGAACCTCTCCTCTAATCTCCTGTCCCTGGTGAATATCTGCCCAGCCTGTGACCCATGCAGAACATGCACCTTGCTGAGCACCACAGGGACGCTTTGGGGAGAAGCATGTGCCATTCACCTGTAAATTGAGGGGACTGACTCTTGTTTTAAGCAGACTTATCCAAGTTCATATGTAGGTCCAAATGAAGGTCACTCTGCTTTTGCACATGGCTGCCCTTGCTCAGTCCCCATCTGCACCCCTCTCTCTATCCCTGTTTTCAGGGGTGCTCTCCAGATATGCTTTTGAAAATACCCCATAATGATGAAGCCGAGTCTTCTGAGGTTTCATTTGACTATGTTCTGTGTCTGCGAAAGAAACTGCTCGTGCGGAGTTGCCAGGTGGAGACCTGTGGTGTGGTGGTCAGGTGCTTGGACTCGGGATGCCAGTGTTCTAGGTTCAAATCCCTGTTCTTCCATTGCTCGTTGTGTGACCTTCAGCCTGACCTGTATCCAACGTCTCTGTGCTTCACCGGAAACATCGCTGTGGCAGGTATTGACCTCGTGGAGTTGTGTGGATGGAAGGAATGCTAACAGCCAAACCATAACATTCAGCATGTGCTAGGCAGCATTTTAAATACTTTTTCCCATGTATTTACTGTGATGTAAATACATGAACAGAGTTTGGAGCTGTCCCTAGCAGGAGTGAACAGTCAAATCCTGGACAGAAAATGAACCAAGAAAGGCCTGTGAAAATATGTTTGCCCACAATGCATTAGGTGCTCTCAGAGGTAATTCGAGCTTAAAACACAGAAATTAGAAGATGATTTAAACTGGAATATATATCATTCCGTCTCTCAAGATCTTTTTTTTTAAAATGATTCATATACTTTTTTTTTTTTTTACATTTCTTTACTGATCTCACGGCTAACCAGTTCTTTCCAAAAGCAAGAAATAGCACATATGGAGGGCTGGCTGAGGACACACAGTCCCTTGGTTTCTGTAGCTGAGAGCTGTGTGCCTGGAGCACCCTGCTTTGTCATCAGCCCCTCCTGGCACACTGTGAAAGGTTCTTACGTCTGTGATGGACGCTGGGAAGGACAGCACTTCATGTATCAATGAGTTCTCTTCAGGAGAAGCCACGAGAGAAACTTCTCTCAAGTCTCAGCCCAGGAAAAGCTTTGCTTCTGCTGAATAACTGATTCATTTTTATCTTTTTGACACCTTGCATCGTGGCAGGACATACTTCCTTCTTTGCTTTGGCGAGTAGGTCGCTCAGGGGTAAATTGATGTCCTACCTCCAGCAACTATAAGTAGTAAGCTTACTCAGTGTGCTCACTTTATCTTGTGATTGATTACTTTTCTACCCTTGTATGCCATTCACTTCCATTCCTTTGATTATTTAGGTTATCATTTTGTCTTGTATGCATTTTTATAACCCTCTGCAAACTGCATGTAGTTTGAGAAAGGGTAGGGGAATCAAATGTATTAAGAACCACCACATATACTCATAAATATATTTAAAAACGCCACACATGCAAAGGAAAATGATGGAATTTCCGTTTTTAGAAAAATGTTACCATAGCTGAACACTGGTTCATCAAGAAGCTTCTAGAGTGTCATGCCTGGGGGCTTAGGAATGGGGTTTCTTCCAACCATTGGATCCTGTAATCCAACGAGAGCCCGATCATGTTTGGCAACATGTCTGCCTTCTCACCTTAATTTAAATTTAGTAAAACTTGGCTTATTTGGTAGTTTTTGCTATGCCCCTTTTACTGTTAAATCAGAATACTGGTATGTTTTAAGAACTCATGTTCTCAACTCACCTGAACTTAGTTCTCCAAATGCTATTGAAGAGTGATTCAATAGCTGGACTGAAACTTTACTCTTCCCCAGTCCCCTGAAACTACCATTCTAGTTTTTGGTTCTCTGAAATTGACAAGTTCAGATACCTCATATAAGTGCAGTCGTGTAGTATTTGTCTTTCTGTAGCTGGCTTATTTCATTAGTATAATGTCCCCCAGGTTCATCCGTGTATTACAGAACTTCCTTCTTTTAAGGGAGATTATTATTCCATTGTATGCACAGACCATCTTTTCTCTATCCTTTCATCCATCAGTGGACACTTAGGTTGTTTCCACAGCTTGACTATTATGAGTAGTATTGTAATGAACATAGGGGTGCTAATGTCTCTTAGAAATCCCTAAGAATGATTTCAATTCTTTGGATAAATATGCATAAGTTGGATTGCTGGAGCATATGGTTATTCATTTTTTTAAAAAAAATGTCAAGGCACCTCCATACTGCTTTCCATTGCAGCTGCACCATTTCACGTCCCACCAGCAGTATGCAAGGGTTTCAATTTCTCCACATCCTCGCCAACACTTGTTATCATGTTTTTAGCCATCCCGACAGGTGTGAGGTGATAGTTCATTGTGGTTTTGATTTGCACAATAACTTTTGTGTGCCCTTCAAAGACAGACTCTTGGAGAGAGATATCTCAAACTGTGCTTATTTGCAATCAGCTTACACCCTCAACAAAAGACAGAGATATGTCATAGTCCCCAAATGATTATCCATTGAGCAAGCATCTAATCGATGGCCTTAGAATTTTCACAGAAACTGCCAGAAAACACCTGTGCGCATACTAAGCATACAGTACTTAAAGAGATGCTCTTTGCAGTGTCATTTTCAAAGCAATGCATTGAACGTTCAAGTCCCTACGATGTGAGCAGAGAGAGTGTGTGGTCCTCTCCTCCATGCAGGGTTTGATGCAGGTGGACACCTAACTGTTTGAGGGACGCTTGCCCCCATGACGCATCTACCCCTGAATGCACTGGTGTGGCTGCAGTGACGTTAGCAAGGAGGCCAGTTTCCACAGTGTGGATATTCTTATCACATCCGGGCAAAGAGCTGACAGTGTGTTTATCATGAGACTTTTAAACACGTACTTTTCAATTCTCTGAATCATGTTAAGATTTCATTTTTCTTAAAGCAGTGTCTAAATGGATGCCCCTGAAAAAAAATGTCCTTCCCCAGGAGTTGCTTCTGTTTCTTCGGTCTTTTTATACATGTCCTGGTTGTATCTCATGCCTGCTGTGCTAGGGACGAAGAGCGGTCCCCGGGGCTAGAAGGACGTCTCAGAGTAGGAACTGTAGACGCACTGCAATGCGTACCTCAAACCAACGTCACGTGTGGGTCAGGGAGTTCTTGATGCCGGCTGAAGTTCAGATCTGTCTTGCCTGTTAAAGGGCAGTGTCTTGCCTTTACTGGGTGCAGGCATTGTTTGCGGGGCTGGAGGACACACAGTGAGTTCAGGCTGCCCTGCTTCAAGTCTCATTCTGCCTCCTCCTGGCTCTGAGACCTGGAGCAAGTCCCTTGTCCCTTGTCTACACCTCAGATGTAGTAAAAACACAGATGCTGCTGCCACCTGCCCCGCCAGCCAGGCTGTTGTGAGGACTGGTGACTGTCAAGCTCTCAGAACAGAGCTCTCACAGAGATGCTACTCTTTTACTGTTAAAGTTTCCAAGAAGCAAAACAAGGAGACAAGCCGGAAAAGCGAGAACAGAACGCCTCGGGCCCCTGTAACCAACATTTGTTGAATACCTGCTTTGGGTCCAGCATGTGGCCCCAGGGGCTGACCTGCATCTGCCCTCTCTGGGGTTGGAGTTCACTTAGGTTTATTACAAAAACGATTTAAAATGATCAAAAACATGGTTTCATCCTATCTTCCTCTGAAGCTAAAACAAAATGCAACCAACAAAAGACTATTGTTTTCATTGTCCCCAAGGTGCAACTTTTGAAAATAAGGTCTGGGGGTCGGATCTCATGTGCCTGTTTTTTACCAAGGCTGAGATGGGACAGCTTCATGAGATGGATTATGTCTTCTGGTTACAAGATGAACGCAAAGGAACCTTACGGAAAAGTGTCCCTATTTTAAATCCTTACACGTGGTTTGGAAAGCTCTGGGAAAATGCAGGTTAATAGCTTATCATAGTTCTGGATTAGACATAGAATCTATTTTAATACCGTTGGAAAACTGTGTAATCCATGCCTAGAACGCTTGTCCTCAGATAAGGAAATCAGACTGTTACGAATTAGAAGAAAATGGCAGAGTTGGTCTGAAGGGCCCATAATCCCTAACATCCCCTCTTTCTATAATTCTATACATCTCTTTGACCTCTAACTTTTTAGATGGTTAACTGTCTTGAGGGAGAAGAAAGAATTAGGGTGCCTAGTATACAGCAGGCACTCAATAAGAAATGGGCTAAAGGGATGAGCGCGTGACTGAATCTGAACGGTGTTCACCCTAGATTTTACCCGTGTCCCTTGGTTATGTTCATCACCTGACTCGCATCTAAAGTTTTTTTTTCCCTAAAGAACCAAATCCCGTTAACTCTCTTCCTTAGTAACTTCTCTCCTTGAGACAAATAGACCAAAACATACACTCCACTCCACTGATGGAATTTTCCAAAGGGATCGGAAAGTAAGCCTCAACTGAAGACATGCCGTGTTTTGATATTAGGATGGGTCTTTTAGAGATAAATGCTTGAAGCCAGGAAAAATAGCACCAAAAGGAAATAATGTATGTGTAGGCAGCATCGGAAATATAGAGGATCGACACCATGGGAACCCCCGCCGCTGTTATTTTTAAATTTCCTTCATGTTAGCACAGCTGTGAGGACGCCGTGGCACAGGGCTGACTATTTCCAGGCCCGTGGCAGAGCCCTAGTCCTGGACGGCCCCAAGTGTGACCCCGCCCACACACCTAATGACTCCTTCCTCACTGTCAGCGCTCAGCCCCCTCTGTTGGCACCAGACACGTGATGAGAACAAACCTATATTTTCAAAGTTCCCAGGTGCTGAGTGAATTCTTTCCAGGGCACTGCAGCCCTGGCCTGCTCTTCCTGTCTACACCTCTGCCGTGGCCCTTGGGTCTGGAGGAACCTTCTCCGTCCCGCCTCAGCCCTACGCCACCCAGAGAGCGCCCTCCTGCCTTGGATGGTTGTGACGTTCTCACACTTGAAGATCAAGTTCAGGCCAGGCCTATAGTCCCACGATGCTGCATGGCGGCTGCGGAGCTCCAGCTAGCAGAACGTCGGGGAGACCCACAGCCCCCAGGGCCTTCGATGTTGGGATGGAAATCTAAAATCCGGTGGAGCTTCATAGAGACCCATGAAAATTAAAAATCATATGTCAGGTAGAGCTTGAGAGGCGATTTCTAGAAATCCACCTTAGAGGATGTATACCGGGTATCAAGACCCCTGCACTACAGTAACCCTGGGGTAACCATCTAAGAAGGCATTGCCATATTTTTCTGTTTCTTGGTTAAGCTGGATTTTCTATTTGAAGTTTCCATATTAGATATGATTTCACCACGCCCTGTAACTTTTGAGTCTCAAAAAAAAAAATTCCCTTTTTTCTTTTTCCAGAAAGGATGGTTTGTCTTTATCCAAATGGCCGTGGCCGCCTCACTGACAGCAGCCCTGTGAACTGTTCCCCGGGGGCCAGCTGCTGAGTCCCTTCCACAGCCACACAGCTAGTTGGACCCCCCCACACACACATTGCAAGGTCCTGGGGGGCTTCTGGAGTCCCCCACAGGCTGCCTCCCAGTACACCAGGTCGATCCCTTCCCTGCCTGCACCTAAGCTTGGAACATTGTGGGTCTCCAAGTTCCGTAGCTAAAGACTGGCTGCAGGAATTTGAAATTCCAAACAAGGGTTTCATTCTGAGGTTTCAAAAAAGAGGGGCGTAGTTCTAGGGTAAACCTCGCTGAGCGCCCCTGGCGTCGCCTCCCAGCATCTGTGTGCATGGCCTGTTTACTGTCACACAGTGAGAACAAACGACAGTTCACCGTTCGCTGCACGTGTTTTCAATCAGTTGTCACAGATGGAGTTTTGACATGACAATTTCAGGAGGAGCTGGCTGAGCAAATAGAAGCCAGGTGGCAGCTTTGCTTCCCACATGCCTGCTCTGAGCTTTGACCAAGCCTGGGCACTGTCACAGTCAGCTCGGGCTGCCATGACAAAATACCATAGACTGGGGAGCTTCAACAACAAAAGTCCCGGATCAAGGTGCCAGTAGGGTTGGTGTCTGGGGAGAGCTGTCTCCTTGGCTCGCAGAGGGCCACCTCCTCGCTGTGTCCTCACATGGTGGAGAGGAGGGCTGTCTGGTCACTTCCCCTTCTTATAAGGACACACCATCCAATATGTTGGCCTCGCTCTCATAACTTCATCTAAACTTAATTATCTCCCAAGGGCCCCCTCTTCAGATGCCATTGCATTGGGGATTAGGACTTCAACAAATGGGTCTGGGGTGGGGGGTGGGGGACAAGCATTTAGTCCCTAACCGGCCCTGCATTTGCCTTCCCACACTTCTCCCCTCTCCTGCTGTCTCCCTTGGTCTCCTCCACCTCGCCCTTCCCTGTTTCTCTCTGTATCACAGGACCGGGAAGCATGTTTTTCAGTTGCTGCGATAATGGAAGAATTTACCTTCTCTTCCTCTAGGAACTCCCCTGACGAATGCAGCGTGGCAAAAGGCGGGAAGATGGTGGGCAGCCCAGACACGGTCGGGATGAGCTATGGCAGCTACATGGAGGAGAAGCACATGCCACCCCCAAACATGACCACAAACGAGCGAAGAGTCATCGTCCCAGCAGGTCAGATGCCCACTGGCTTCCCTCCGCTCTGTCGGCACATGCCTTTCTCAACCACCCTTGAATTTTCTCTTCCTGCTGGTGACAGTGGCCACCCTTCATGGCCTACATGTAGCAGTGATTGTAAATGGAAGCCAGCAGAAGTGTGTCTGGCTGTGGTGAAGTTCTCACTGGTGTGTGTGTGTGTGTGTGTGTGTGTGTGTGTAGCAGAGAGAGAGAGACACATCCATGAAAAATGACCTTTCTAGGGGAAATTGCCCTTTCTCTGAGATGATGCGGTATTAGATACCCTTTCTTTTATGAAGTGCTATTGATATGGTAGCCTTTTTTTTTAATCTGGCAAAATAATAAATTGGGAGCCGTCTTTTTCTTGCTCTTAGAATCTAAAATTCCAGCTATCCCTGGCCAAGAACCAGAGTAATTCTTTACCACAGAATTAATTCTAAACCCAATCCAAAGCAATAACTCTGAATTTGAGGAAAATGCCAGGAAATTCTTTATTTAGCAAAACTGAAGGTAATAGGAAGAAGGACTTAAAGCTCCTCAGAGGAAACGTGTGACAAAAAACTAAAACTGTCACAACAGAAACGGCAGCCACCACTGGGTGATCCCTTGCACTGTGCTGGGCGTTTTGGTCAGTGATTCGAAGACACCCCCTCACGCAGCCTTGGGAAATAGGTACCCTTACGATTTCCTCATGAGGAAAATGGAGCTCTGAGGGGTCACCTGACTTTCCCAGGGGCAGACAGCTGAGTTAGAATTTGAACAGGTCTGCCCGAATCCTTCATTCTCTTCTTTTAGGTGTCGCATCAAATCTCAACTCCTTCCAGTAACGGCCGTGGGCTCCTCCCATCACTCACTTTAGACATCTGGTCACCCTGACGTTTTGCCTCAGGGGCTTGAACTTGCTGTCACCTCAGCCTGGAAACCCTTGATTCCATGTACTCGCATTCTTCATCAGGCTCTGTGCAAACATCTCAGGAAGGCCTTTCCTAACCACTCCACCACCAGTCACTCAGTCCCCATCTGCCCTGTTTTTCTTCATTGAATCCACTGCCATCTGTCAGTGCAATGTACATTTATGTGAAATTTGCTCATTATCTTCCTGAGTAGACTCTAAGGTCCTACCTCCGTGGTTATGTGCAGTGCCTGGCAGGTAGTAGGTGCTCAGTGAAAGCTCACTGAGAGAAGAGTGATGAAAGCCTCACCCTGGCTGCACGCACAGGCTACTCTTTGGTGCCAAAGTAACAAAAGGCATGCATGGGTGAAGTCTGCAAAAATTCAGTCTTTACTTGCTCCAGGAGACTGTGATGGCAAGCAGGTTCAAATCCCCTCCATGGTATGATTCCTACCCTACTTCTGTGGCATAAGCTCATGGCCAGTGGAACTCTATTGCCGTCTAAACAGAGAGTGCAGAGTACTTGGCCAAACGCCTGCCTTGGGTTCATGGACTGGGTTTCTTTTTGGGACCATCACTGTATGGCTTTCAGAAGATGGCAGGAAGCTGATTTGATACAGTTAGGTATGAAAGGGCTCAGTCTCTGAGGCCCTCCCTGATCCTGAAGCACCTTGTAAGGCTTTGCTAGGATACCACAGCGATAAAGGCTCACGTGTACCTTATGAGAGGGACAAAACTGGTTTTCACGTTTATTGAAAGGCAGTTGACATGGCAGGTGGGTCACATACCCAAGATGTGTCGCTGATCACTGTGCTTTAGAACAGGAAGCAGTTCCTGTGGAATGGGGGGCATTGGAGGGATGAGGAACCCAAGGTGCCCGTGCTGGGTGTGTGGCACCAAGAAAGGCCGGAGAACAGGGGCATGGTTGGGGACACGCTCCCAGAAGGCAGGGCTTCTGGGCCTCAGACACTGGCGGATGTGACCAGGGCGAGGCAGAAACCCCAAGGATGCCCACCCAAGCCCATGTCACCCTTTGCCTTTCTCCTTAAGAATGTAATTTCTTCAATTTAGGGAAAATAAGGTTTTTGGTTCTCTAAGATGAGAGAATCAATCTGAGGAAAGGCCTGCACTGAAAGTTCTTGTGTTGGTTCCTCGGAATCACAGATCCACTAGGGAATGACTGGCATCATTTATATCATTTAACCAATGCGGTTGTATTTCTGTCCTGCCATCAGTATTCTTTCATGTCATCCATATCTTTTCCAACAGGGCCAGGCTTGAGGCTTTCTACATTGAATAAAATATGTAGAAAGAAGGAGAGATTTACATGGGGAAGAGGCATAGAGCCCATTTCATCAAGTCAGAGCATCCACCATTTCTGATAATAGGTGCTCATTAAATGCCGGTTGAGTGGGTGGGTGGAAGAATGGTTGCACAGATTGGCTCATATTAAGTGTTTGTGTAAAGGCTGGTTTCATCTCCTGAAGAAAGTCTTCTTTCAGCCGTCCCCTCCTTTGGTTGCTTCACGCCAATGCAGGCAGTTATTCGGTTAATAGTGTTTGTAAGAGAGCTAGTTGTGGCTGATTTTGCAAGTTGAGACACTTTCAGTTATTAGTCAAGCTTCATGTATGTGTGCTCATATGCAGACACACAGATGGACACATGTGTGCGCACACAAGGCTGCATTGCACAATCCAGATAATTCCCCAATGTGGCCGCAAGATTGCAGGACGGGGGCGGCTGTGTCAGCTGCTACCCCTGCACCTCCAGCTCTAGATCCAGGATCCAGGCACCTCCCTCAGGCACACTGTGGGCATAAAGTGCTCTGCCTGCACGGGTGGATTCTCCAGATCTTGTTCCAAAAGGTTCCTACTGTTCCTACTCGTTAGACACATTGATTGACACTCAGAACTGCAAATCACAAAGAGAGCTGGAAACACATTTATTTCTAAGCATGTGCACCATCAACCAACTGTATACTGATGTTCATGTTCTAGACCTAAAAATGGTCCTGATACACACTGACCAGAAAACTGGTGTGTAGACTGAGAGTCAGAAAACCAGGACCTGGGGCATGGCCTGTGCTCAGTGGGGTTCCTGGACGTGGATCCCTCACTTCTCCAAGTCTCCGGTTTTGAGACTTAGCTCTCTTTAACTCAAGAGCTATAAAGAAACTCATACAATATCCCTAATGAATAAATATACACCTCCATTTAATATACTTACACCACACCCTTATTTCAGAATGGGTAAGAAAGCTCACAAAAATACACACAAAGGAGCAATGTACAATCAATTTTTTAAAATTAATGGATAGGGAGCATGGGCTAAAATAAGAACAGAGACAGTGAAACCAGGAGTGAAGTGTGTGTGTGTGTGTGTGTGTGTGTGTATACATTTTTGAAACTGCAAACTTCTAAATCCTTCACAATTGCATGCATAAGGTGGGTGTTGTTTGGCTCCAAGGTGTCAGCAGGCAGTGCCAAAGGTGTGCCTCAGTCAACACATGAGTCAGTGTCCATAGAATAAGAAGAAAACTAATGTGGGAAAGAGGGCCCAGCTATTACTTCTGAGTCTAGAGAAAAATGTATTCCTTGGTTTGTTATAAGAAGATAATAGAGGAGTCGTGAGAAGAGCACTCAGCCAGTATGGCCAGGAGATGTTCTGGAAGTCCCGGCTTACACCTGTTGTCCTGACAAAATTGTTGATTGTGTCTCCCACTCTCAAAGTGTACTGGTTAGATAGTAAATCATATCTGTATTTTTTAATCTATCTATCTAGCATCTATCTATTCATCCATCTGTTATCTATCTATCATTTATCTATTTATCTGTCTGGTATACATGTATGTATGTCTAGGTCTACATCTCATGCAGTTGGGCTGTTTCTTACACATTTGTAGATCAAAATGTCATTGGTGACATCAGTCTTAATCAGAGAGGCCTGAGATGTGTGACCGAGTTAAATGGCTCTTTGTTGGCTTAGTTTAATTTGGAGGCTGACTAGAAAACATTTCTCCAAGTATGATCAGAACCATTGTCATCAAGATTACCTGGGAGACTTATTTTTAAAAATGCACGTTTCCAGGTTTTTCCGGATCTGGGTGTGGGCTTGAAGATTGTCCACTGTTAGCACATTTCTTAGGTGGCTTCCGTGCAGAATAAGGTGTGACAAGCTCTAATCTAGATAGAAGACACTAAGTGAATTTTATCTTAATTATTTTTAATAAAGGCGTGCTATGGCACTTTTAGAAGAGGGAATGGTGAAAACGAAGAATAGAAAATATCAGTTTCACGTTAACATTCCAAAACAATTTTTTTTAAATAAAGAATCACCCATTTGGTAGGAAGGAACTTCATCTTCCTACTGCTTCTCCCTTAAGATGTATTTTCGGGGCCGGTCATTGGGTGGACCACTGCATTTGGTAAAAGGCATGTATTAAGGCATTCATAAAAAAATCCAGGACCATCGAAGATACAGAGTACAGTATGAGAGCTGAGGAAGCCCCTCAGCTCTGTCATTGGTGTCAGCACTGAGCTCCATTTGGACAGTCTGGGTCAAGCACAGTATCAGGCCTGTATGCATTTTACTGGATTCTCATCAACAGCCAATGCAACATGAGTACAGTGCTGGCATCTGACTTCCAGGTGTTTCCAACTGTGCCTCATCAAGCCTGCAAACACAGGGCAGTGTTTAGAAACAAGGGGTCCCCGTTGCCCAGTGGAACTAATATGCACCAAAGAACATATGCGTCATGTCTCACGAAACATCTGCCATCAGGGATGCCGTCCCTCCATGGCCAGGTGTGCCCCTGGCAGCCACTGTTACTCTTAGGTACCAACAGCGTACTTGGCGATTTGCTAACCAAGAGGGCAAGCAAAGAGGAAGGCGCAGTCTTCATCCACTTTTCTTAAACGTTGCAAAATGCTGACCAAAATGCAACAGGACCTCTGGCTTTAGCAGCTTACCTTATTTTGAAAGATTTTTCTTTTTCTCTCTTTTTATTCCCTAAAATGGGTGCTAAAGCCTGGGGCTTTTCAAACATTTCTACTTTTATTTTCTAAATATCCACCTGGAACACAAGCACTTGTGGTAATCAGAAGTCTCAGAGATAAAGAGTTGCCACGTTCATCTCCTTACTGGTTCCCTCCACTCATTCATTCATTCAGTCAGTCAATCATTCATTCATTCATGGAACACTTACTATGTTCCAGTCACCATGAATAAAAGCTGTCATGTGACTTAAACACCCCCTCTTCTTGCCCCTCAGACACACCTGGTTGAAGCTACTTGTACTCTGCCTTACTCAGGCCCTCCATGCTGGGTAACTTCTACTCAATTCAAGAAGTACTCATTGAGTATTTGTTACTCATACTAGTCACAGCGGAAATGACCAAAGCCTGTCAGAAGTAGATAAGACCCATCCACATGAAGTAAGTTCTCCGTGACAGAAGAGTGCATGATTAAGAGTTCCAATGAGTGATTCAGACAGATGTTTAAAAATATCTCAGGAACGAGATGAATATAAACATGACTGGTCAAGAAAAGCTTCCTTTGTACCCCTCATGATCTGATTCCGAAATCCGCGTGCGGCCTCCGCCATCTCCCTGTGCCACGTCCTGCCCTCCAGCCACATCGCTCTACTTGTACGCGGCGTTGTCACAACCCAGGGTCTTCATCCATATTGTCCCCTCTGATGCGATGCCCTTCCCCCTTTCTCTGCTAACAAATCCTTCTCGTTTGAAACCCACCCTGTCTTGGAGGCCATCCCAGATCTTTTGATAACCTAATTGCTTCTCTTACATCTTATCAATTATTTTATTACCATGCTTTATTTTGTTTCATATTATATTCTATAATGCATGCTGTGTGCTTGCTTAAATGTGGATATACCATTTAATTCCATGAAGGATTTGAGATGCCTCGTGAACTAAACTACTGATAAACCCATGACAGCAACTAGAGATCAGATAGAAATTAGGGGTCAGCACGAAAGCTATTAAAAATATTAATGGAAAACCGAGCTCAAGGTTTTCCTTGAGGAACACCCCCATCTTGACCACAAGCTTGGCCAGGATGCTGTAGCTCGGCTTCTAGGATGGCTCTGAGTTTACTGGCAGCCAAAATAAAAAGTCATTTGGGGAAATAATCCCTGTTTTCGAAAAGACATTTCACAGGGAAGGCAATGTTTTCCTCAGCGCAAAATCCTAAAAGCAGGATCTATGGACTTCACGCTCAGGGCCCATGGAGGCTGCAGATGTGACCACCTTCCTGTCACAGTTGCAGCGCCATATTTCACCAGCCTGTTTTCTTGTGACATCTTCCATGAACAGTGAATTACATTAGGGAACCACTCAGCACAGACTGACAGCACATGCCCTGTGTGAATCTTGGCTGGCCTGGTTATTGTAAAGTCAGAATTTTTTTCTCACAGTGCCAGAGGGCTCACATCACTTTCACGTGATCCTTCCTAAATATGACATCTCTAGGCTGGTCTTTGAAAGTGGACGAATGACAAGTAATAGAAGAATGCACGCTCTGGCCGAGTGGCCAACATACCCTGTTTTAATCTTAATAGTTACTTATAAGCCTGTCTGTTCTCTTTGATTGCAAGCTTTGTGAGTTGGTGATTGTAAGTCTTTTGCGTTCTTAATCACTGGGCAAAGCAGCAAGCTCGAGGCCTGTGTGCAGAAGTCAGTAAATGGGTCTTGACTGAGTTCATGGTAACCCAGATTTAGTTAGTGGGAATCACAGAATCATAGGAGTTGGAGTTGTAAGATTCTGGGTGATCATTGTTCATTCACTGAGCTCTGTGTGTGTGTGTGTGTGTCTGTGTTGTGTGTGTGTGGAGAGAGAGAGAGAATGAGAGAGAGACTATATCTATCTATCTATCTATCTATCTATCTAATCTTCTATCTATTATGAGGAATTGGCTCATGTGATTTTGGAGGCTGTCTCACAGTTCACAGTCTACCATCTGCAAACTGGAGACCCAGCAGAGCTAATGGCTGTAGATTTCATTCTGAGTCTTAAGGCATGAAAGCCAGAAAACTGAAGGCCAGAGAAGATCAATGACCCAGCCTCAACAGCTGGGCAGAGAAACAAATTCTCCCTTTCGCCTCCATTTTGTTCATGTCAGTCCCCCCCCCTCCCCCCAACGCCCCCACCTCATGGATTGGATGGTGCCCGCCCACACTGGGGAGGGTAATCGGCTTTCTCAGTCCACCAATTTACATGCTAATCTCTTCTGGAAACACCCTCACAGGCAACCCAGAAATAATGTTTAAACAAATATGTAGGCATCCCATGACCCAGTCAAGTTGACATATACAATTAACCATCACAAACCTCTTCTTTTATTTTCATTTTTTTAAAAGATTTTTATTAAAGTATAGCTAACGTTTACTAACCATTGTCACCCCAATAAACTTTAAATATATATATATATACATATATAGCTAACATACAATATTATATTAGTTTCAGGTGTACACATAGTTATTCAACATTTATAGATCTAAAGAAGTGATCACAAGGGTAAGTCTAGCAACTATCACAATAATGTTGACTGTATTCCCTATGCTATACCTTACATCTTCATGATTATTTGTTTTATACCTGGAAATTTGGACCTCTTATTCCCCTTCACCTTTTTTCCCTTTCAAAAAGTTTCCCTTCTACTTGACATTCAACATTATTATGTATTAATTTCAGGTTTACAGCAAAAATAATTTATATAATTTAAGAAGTGATCCCCCTGACTAGTCTAGTACCCACCTGGCACTACACATAGTTATTATTATTTTATTGATTATATTCCCTGTGCTTTACTTTACTTCCCGGTGACACTGTGTAACAGCCAATTTGTACTTCTTTTTTTTTTTTTAAATATTTTAATTGGGAAATTGGGGGGATGGGAACAGTGCTGGAGAATTGGGGGAAGGGGAACAGACAAGTTGCTGTCCTTTTGTTCTTCAGTCTAGTTGTGGAGGATGTTGCTTCACTGGCTCAAGTTGGCACCATCATTGCGCTCTTCCCGGGCGAGGCAGATCAGTCGCCGGCTTCTGGACGGCCGCTCACTGCGGCTGTTGGCCGCTCACGCTGGCTGCTGGCTACACGGTAGCCCATGGCAGCCCACTGCCACAGGGGCTGCAGCCTACGCCGTCGCCAGCGACTCACGGAAGCCCAGCTCCAGGTTGAGCTGTTGTTCAGCATCTTAGCTGTGGAGGGCAGTGTCACAGGCCCTCATATGTGGGATCCGAACCGGGGCCCTCTGGCGTCCCAAGCCAGTTCTTAACCATCGCACCACTCGGTCGGCCCTAATTTGTACTTCTTAATTGTGTCCCTTTTTCACCCACCCCCAACTCACCTCCCATCTGGCAACCATCAAAATGTTCTGCATATCTATGAATTTGTTTCTGTTTTGTTTGTTTATTTTGTTCTTTAGATTCCACATATAAACAAAATCACATTGCATTTGTCTTTGTCTGTCTGACAAACTGCACTCAGCACAATACCCTTCAGGCCCATCCATGCTTCTGCAGATAGGAAGAACCCATTTCCTTCCATGGCTAAGTAATATTCCATTGTGTACATGTACCACCTCCTTTATCCATTCTTCCATCAACAGACACCCAGGCTGTCTCCATGTCTTGACCATTGTAAACAATGCTGCAATGAACATATGGATACACATGTCCCCTCAAAGTAGCATTTGAGGTTTCTTCAGATAAATACCCAGAAGTGGGAATACTGGACCCTTCTTTGTTTCTTGTTATAGTCTTTGTTTTAAAGTGTACTTTATCTGGTATAAGTATTACAGCCCAGTTTTTTCTTTGTTTTCATTATCATGAAATATCTTTTTCCTATCTCTTTACTTTTAGTCTGTGAGTGTCTTTTGATCTGAAATGACTCTTTTGTAGGCAGCATATGTAAGGGTCTTCTTTCTTATCCATTCAGCCACTCTAACTTTTGATTGGAGCATTTAATCTGTTTACACTTAAAGTAATTGTTAATAGATATGTAGTTATTGCCATTTTAATATTCATATTTTTTATCTTTTTTTTTCTTCTTAAATAAGTTCCTCTAACATTTCTTGTAATGCTCTTTATCTGTCCTTTAATTCTAAATGATAGCCTTGCTGGGTAGAGTAATCTTGGTTGTATGTCCTGGCTTTTCAGCACTTTGAATATTTCCTGCCAATCCCTTCTGGCCTGCAAAGTTTCTGTTGAGAAATCAGCTGACAGTCTTATGGGGGCTCCCTTGTAGGTAACTTAACTGTTTTTCTCTTGCTGCTTTTAATAGTCTCTGTTTGTCTTTAACCTTTGGCATTTTAATTATGATGTGTCTTGGTCTGGGCCTGTTTGGGTTCATCCTGTTTGGAATGGCCTGTGCTTTCTGGACTTGTATGTTTATTTCCTTTACCATGTTAGGGAAGTTTTCTGTCATTATTTCTTCAAACCCTTGCTTTCTTTCTTCTCCTTTTGGTACCCTTTTGATGCGAATGTTAGTATGCTTGATGTTTTCCAGGAGATCCCTTAAACTATCCTCATTTTTTGGATTCTTTTTTTTTTCTTTTTTTGATGTTATGCTTGGGTGTTTTCTGCTACCTTATCTTCTAAACCACTGACTCAATCCTCTGCTTCATCTAATCTGTTGATTCCCTCTAATGTATTCTTCATTTAATTTATTGTATTCCTTATTTCTAACTGGTTCTTTTTTATGTTTTCTGTCTCCATTTTTGTTTCTTATCTCATTGTTGAAGTGCTCCCTCAGATCATTGAGTATCCTTATAACCAATGCTTTGAACTCTGCATCTGGTGGATTGCTTGTCTCCATTTTGTTTAGTTCTTTTTCTGGAGCTTTATTGTGTTCTTTCACCTGAAATGAGAAATGAGAAAAATGTTCCTTTTTCTCCCCACTTTGGCTGTCTCCCTGTGTTTGTTTCTATGTATTAGGTAGAGCCACTATGTCTCTGGTCCTAGAGTGGCCTTATGTATTGGGTTGTCGGAAAAGTCATGACATAGTTTTTCTATGTTTTTCATTGCAAAAATGCATCATGACTTTTCTGACAACCCAATAGTAGGTGTCCTGTGGGACCCAGTGGTGCAGTCTCTCTGGTCACCAGAATCAGGTGCTACAGGTGTGTCCCTTGTGTGGGTTGCGTGCGCCCTCCTGTTGTAGTTGAACCTTGGTTGCTGTTTGTATGTCAGTGGGAGGGATTGATCCTCAGCCTGATTGGTTGTGTGGACTGGCCATGACTACAGTGGAGGAGCTGTTGTGCAGGGCCTGACACTATGGAGTAGGATTCACTTTAACAGGGCTATGGTACCTTCCCAGTCTAACCTTTGGTTGTGTCTTCCTTGGAGGAGGCCAGATGATGCTCTGGCTCTGTCCAAAGATGGGCACTGGGTGTACCAGCCCCAGGGCCTTATGGGGGGAGACCTGCTGCAGGCCAGGTTCAGCTGCAGCCTGTGCTCTGCCCAGGGCCACCTGGCATGAGCCTCAAAGCAATTCACAGATGGCCACCACCAACACTGGGTTTGGAGATGCCTGCAGAAGCCAAGCTGCAAATTGAGGCTGGCTGCCACTAGTATCGAGCTTAGTGCTGCTCAGCCAGAGATACAAGACATGCTGAAGCCATATCTGATTGTTTGGGTTTTGTGAACCGTTGAGAGATTTTAGGAAAGTCCACACCCTGAGCCAAGGCAGGTGGTTTGTATGGAAAAGCTACTGGAATGGCTTAGGTGCACCCGTAAGTTGGATAGGGCGGGGTCTCGGGGAATAATAGGGAGGAGGTGAATGGTATTAGCCAAGTCGACGGAGACTCAGACATGGTGCCTGCCTGAGCCTGCGCACTCTGGGTATGGGGGAGGGCTCAACAAAGAAACAAAGGCTTCTACCAGCTCCTCCATTTGAGAGAAGCTGCCCCTCCAGCCCTCGTTCTGAAGCCAGACAATTCAGTTCCTCCCCCATATGTTCCTGGCACCTATTGAGCTGTTGACCCAGAATTGGTGCTGAGCGAGTGAGCTATCAGTGAGTAAATCTGTGTGTAGGCCCTTTAAGTGGATCGTCTGGGACTGCAGCAGCCCTGGTTTCACTCAGTCACACTCTCCACCAGTTTTCACAGACAGAAGTTATAGGGACTTCTCTCCCTGGCACTGGAACCCTAGGATGGGGAGCCTGGAGTGTGGCTGGACCCCTTGCTCCTTTAGGGGTGACCTCCACAGCCAAGATATCCCTTCCGATTTTTAATGGTCACATGCGGGTGTGGGACCAACCCGTTCCTCTTACAAGTCTCAAGGTAGTTTATATCTTTAGTTGTAGGACTTCCGTTCAGCTAGACTTCAGGCAATTCTCAGTGACAGTTGTTCTGTAGTTTAGTTGTAATTTGGGTGTGGTTATGAGGAGGTAAGCACAGTGTTTACCAACTCCACCATCTTGACTGGAAATCCTCACAAACCCTCTTCTTTTAAACATAAGAAAATCTAGCCCTAAAAAGGTAAAACTACTTTTCCAGGGACACATGCACAGACGGGTAAGAACAGAGCCAATTTACAGGCCTGTGCTCATTTATACTTAAAGAATTTGATGGCAGAAGTACGTATTTCTTCATTTTACTGTGTCATGCCACTAAACATGCCCAAGAATCTCTTCCACTATGTCTACATTCCGTGTTTCTGTAAGTTTCTGTAAGCTGTGCTAAGTCAAGTAACTAAACAGATAAACCAACTAAACCTTAAATCCTGAAGTCAAAGGTAATTGTATTTTAAACTGTGAACTGGATAGAGATTGAGGAAACTTCCGTTTAGTGATATGTGTGCCCGAAATCATAAAAACAAATGGTGACAGCTACCATCTGTTGAATGCATACCGTTGTCAGGCATTTGGCTGTGCACTCTGTAAAAATGGTATTTTCTCACTTAAATCCCACAACTACCTTATAGTGTAGGTCCTTCTTATTCATGTTACAGAGAAAGACACTAAAACTAGGGGAGCTAAGGTAGTTGCCCAAGATGTCCCAACCAAGAATTTGGAGTGCCAGAATTCTTACCCAGGGCTGTCTAACTCCAGAGTCCAAGTTCTTATTTCTGTACTACACTATCAAAAATACCCAGGGAAGACCACAAGGAAATGGAGTGCTAAAATAAATTGGTTAAATTGTTGCAGACACTTCTGAAATGGCCCTTTGAAAGGAGACTGAAGTAAAAAAGCAAGGGCTGGAGGAGATATTCAAAATAGCCTACTGCGTTGCTCAGCACGTAACCTTTACCTTTCTATGATGGCAGTGATCTGTCTATTTTTCTTGAAAACCACAGAGAAGAATGGAAATGAACATAGCTTAGATGGGACGTGACTGGCTGGGTGAGTATTAATGAACATAGAGAATATTTTCTAAGATAGATTATTTTGGCTCGGTTCATTCTATGTTTAAGATACCTGTGGGACCCACGAGGCAGTCCAGGGGGCCCACATAATGGCTTAGGGTTAAGAGTCCTTTATCGAGGTCACCACACTTGAGTTCTAAACTCAGCCATTTTCTAGCTCTGGGAACTGGGAAGTCGCTTAATTTTGCTGTTCCTTTCTTTTCTTGCCACCAAAAGAAAGATGATAGTAATGCCTACTTTATATGATGCTGTATGGATTCAACAAGACAATATGTGTGACGTGCAGAAACAGTGCCTGGGATATAGTAATACCTCAGACAAGAGCAGCTCTTCTTTCGTATTTGGGTCAGGCATTTGGAACAGAGCCCTAGACTCAAGAGATAGATTGGCAGACATGAGCATGTGGTATGAGTTGAATTGTGCCCCCACAAAAAGATACGTTAAACTCCTAACTCCCAGTGCCTTAGAATGTGACCTTATTTGGGAATAGAGTATTTTCAGATTTAATCAAGTCAAGGTGAGGTCATGAGAGTGGGTCTAATAAAATGACTGGGGTCTGTATAAAAAGGGGAGATTTGGACACAGACACATACACAGGGAAGATGATCTGAAGACACATAGGAAGAAGGCTATGTAAAGATGGAGGCAGAAGTTGGACTGATACAGCTGCAAGCCAGCCAAGGAAAACCAATGAATAACAGCCACTAAAAGCTATAAGAGGCAAGGGAGAATTCTACCCAGAGTCCCAGAGGGAGCATGGCCCTGCCGACCCTTGGATTTCAGATCTCTAGCCCCAGAACTGTGAGACGATAAATTTCTGTTGTTTTAAGCCACTTAGTTGTGGTACGCTGTTATAGCAACCCTCAGAAACTAATACAGCATCCTGTAGTAAGAATATGGAAGTAGATAGCATGTCCAGGGATATCCATGGAGTGAGACAAGTGGAAGACCAAAGGCAAAATTCTGAGGTCCCCAACATTTAAAGTGGGGACAGAAGGAAAATTCAAGCAAGGAGAAACTTGTAAGTGGAACAAGCTATTCCACTCCTAAAACATGATGAGAATAAGCAGTGTTGTCATGGAAAAACTAAGGGAGGCCACAGGAGGAGAGATGAAGAAAACCAAAATCCAAAAACGACATAATCCACTCAAGAAGAGTTGAGAATGGCTACATCCAGTGTGAAATATTTTGGCGCGTCAGAATGTCAAAAATGTGTTTGGAGCCCAAGAAGTATAATTTAGTCGTGTAGTTTTTAAAATAATATACATAATGGAATTGTTGACTCTCAAGCCAGTTGAGAACAGGCACACTTTCTTACAGTTTTTGACTCTTTTGTAGGGTATTGTACAGTTCACCTGTACAGTTAATTTCTTGACAATTGATTAATTAATAAATAAATGAAGTAGAGCATAGGTTGATGGCTGCATTAAAAATGAAACAGTTTTAAAGTAAATAGGCAAAAAATTATATGTAGAGAAGACTCTTGGTTCTGGTAGAGTATTGAACTTAAAAGTAACTAAAGACATGCCTCTTGCAGAGCATCTGGAAATGCCACATAGCATCTAACATCCTTTTAGTGCACAGCCATACTGGGAACAAAGTCAGTGAATTCCTTAGAGACTGAAAACAAGAAGGAAACCAAGAACAGAGCAGCCTATCCTCATGTTAGCACCTGGTCATCTTCAGTAGCATGGATGGGGTGGGGGTACCAGTGTCTATAATACAGAGATTTGGGTTCTAAAGGTCAGTTAGGTGCAGGGGATGAGGTCTTGGGCTTGCACAAATAGGAAGTTGGACCTGAGTCTTTCTCTCTCTCCCCAACCCCTCTACACACATACATGCAACTGTGTGTTCAAGCAACTCCCAAGCTGAGAAATTAACCATTGAAAAGTTGTCATGGCGTGTGATAACCTTGGACAACTGGCAGAAGCCAACAGGAAGAAAATATTCCTGGAGAGACATGTCTTCAATCCAAGCTTTACAGAATTTCTGCAGATAAAGACCCACTAAAGATAACTCTGCAACCTCAAATTACAAAAAATAGGAAGAAACTATCTACGTAGACGAAGATTCAGCAGAAAAAAACCAGACAACATGATGAAACCCTTAAGAAAATTAGATCATTGAATTATGGGACAGGGACTATAAAATAAACAGATTTAAAATGATTTAATACAAAGAGGAGGAACCAAAAAGAGCAACAGGACAATATGGAAAAGAACAGATAATTTTGAAGAAGAAAAAGAACTCCTAGAAACACTACAAAGTGTTCAAAAAGTATCTGAAACACAGTTGATGGGTTAAACAGTTGATTTGAAAAAGCCAATAAGTGAATTAAAGAAAGTAGACTTGCGATTGTCCTCAGAGTGCAGACAGTGACAAAGAGATGGAAAAATATGAGAAAAGCTTAGCAGTTGGGAATGGTAATGTCCTATATAGAATCAATAGAAGTTCCGAAAAGGAGGAAATAAAGAGAATGGAAGAGAAATATTTGAAGAGATAAAAGCTAACTTTTCCAAAATTGATGAACAGGCCAATTTCCAAATACAGAAAGAACTAGTAAGAGGAAGATAAATAAAAATACAGAAAGCACCAGTAAAGGAAGGGTAGATAAAAATCAGTCCACATTAATCACATTCTGATGAGACTGCAGAACACCAAAGGCAAAGTACTGTAAAGCCATCCACAGAAAAAAGACAGACTATCTGAAAATAATGGCTGTTATAAGTATAACAAACGCCTCAACAACAAAATGGAACAGAGAGGGCAGTAGAAGAAAACCTCCAGTGACCTGGGAGACACTGACAAAATTCTAGCTTCCCTCTGGGCTCTCAAGCTCTTTCTTTTTGTTTTGTTTTTTTCCTGCCACAGGCCCATTAAGTAGCGTGGTGAAACCAGTGGGTCCTTTAGAATAATGCCTTTAGATGAATAAAATAAGCTTCAGTGTAATACTAAGGAAACAAATTTATTAAGAGTGCATTCTAATCTATTAGGTAAATTGAGGGTGAAGTAAAGTTTCTTTCAAACACAGGGTGAGAGTTTGTTGCTAACTTACCTTCAATTCAGGAAATAACAAAAGATGTAATAAACAAAGAATGAAAATGAATCCTAAAGGAAAGGAGTGAGATAGAAGAAGGAAATGGGAACTGTGACATTCGTTAATATGAGGGTAGGTTAAAAAGAAACGACTGTAAGATGACAACCACAGCCTCCTAAGTAGAGAGTACAATAATAAGGTGGGATAAAAATATTGGACAACACAGTCATGTAAGATTAGGGATGGATGACTGGAGTTCAAGGTTTCTAAATTCCTTGCATTCTTTGGGAAAAGGATATATTTGATGGTTAAATTTAGATTTTGTTTAGAGATTAACAAGTAAAGAAATAGAACTAGAATTTTAAACAGCCAAACCAGTAGAGAAAGAAAAAAAAAAGGAATGAAGAAAGATAGATTGATCCAATAAGACATTTGGAAAGGAAAAATAAAGAACAGACAAAGCAAGGTAAATAGAAAGCACAAAACAGGGTGGTAGACTCAGATAGATCAGTAACTATAAATGTAAATAGACCAAACTTGCCATTAAAGACAGAGTGAGATTATAGATTTGATTTTTAAAAAATACCTTGAAGTCAGTTATATACTGTTTATAAAAAACATCTAACACAAAGAAAGAATGACAGCAAACAGAATAAGATATACTAGTCAAATTCCAATCAAAATAAAGCTGACAAAAGTGGAAATAGAAGGCAGGAAGCAATACTGGAGATCATTGAGGGTTATTACATAATGAAAAAAGATTACATTCATGAAAAATGTTTTACTTATATGAACCTAATAACATAGCCTCAAAATACATAAAGAACTGTAAGGAAAACCTTTAGTGAGCGATTTCAATTTGCCTTTCTATAATTGATAGATCAATGACATAAAAATTATATATATAATATATATACACACATATATGTATATATATGTGTGTATATATATACGTTGCCAGTTTTGATCCAATAGTTATTTATAGAAACCTGTGCCCAACAATTAGAGATAATGCATTTTTTTAAGAACTCAGTATGCATTTGCAGAAATTGACCATGCAAAAGGACACCGAAAAATAGAAACAACCAGTATAAAAGAAAATCAGTGTCATATAGACCTCATGCACTGGCCAAAGTGCAATAAAATTAGAAATCAATAATGATCAGAATGATAACACCATCCATAAGTTTGGAAATTAAGAGGTTTAGAAACAGCCTTGAGTGTAGACTCTTTCTTTGAGATCAAATTTCAGTTTCTGGTGGAGTGAAGCTCAAATTCAAGCCGGTTCTCTCTGTTGGGCCTGCTTTATAGCTGTGAAGTGTGTCCCTACAAGGAGGCAAAATGTTAAATCTTAATTTTATAGACTTCTGAGCATCTTTGACAGCCGATTGGCAGACTTACCCAGGGCCAGACTTGCCAAGACCTCATAGGATTGTGGTATGGCTTAGAGCTGCATTGTATTTTTTTCTTCGTGGTGTGTGTGGGGGGTGGGGGATGTGGGAAATGTTTTCTTTACCAAGGTTGATTTTTCTATCTGGAAGCCAATATTTTACATTGATATTGTTCAAGAAAAATGACACTCAGGGCTTATATTATCACCAGTTTGGCCCTTGTTTAGTCCTACTTTTATTCATTCTCTAGAGGGGTCTTGGAAACAGGACATTTGCCTGCATGGGATATTCTGTTTCACCAGGTGTAGTACAGCACGTCTCCAGCAATGCAATGCCCTTCAGCTAACCAAAATGTCTGCTTTAATACTCGTCCATCTGCAGTGGAACTCTACTAGGTCAGAATCCAGTTCCAGGGAAATGTAAAAAAAGATCAACCCTCCCCCCACCCCCNAAATCTTTTCACATTTGTTGAGTTGAACAGTACCTTACAAACAGTCCAGTTTTCAGTGTGCTTGATCCAAGTACCACCCCCCACACACACCTCCCCACCCCCACAGTACGTTAAACAGTGTTTTGCTTTTATTTACTTTTTATATTCCAATTTACTGAAATAGCATTCATAAAACTTTGGGATATTAACCCTGTAATCTAAGATACAAACAAGAGGCTTCAGAGTGAGATGACCCCTTTTCCCTTTTACCCTGTACCGTGGGGGTTTACCATGTCGATGTCTGTGAAATGCAGGATGATGGCACAGATGTTTTCAAAACAGTTGGACTGCAGGTCTGAAAACAAAACAACTTATCTTCAGCGGCTCATGATTCATCTGACAGAAACACCTCCAAGAGCTTCTTAAAATAAAGTGATAAGTTAGACTCGTGTTTAAAGGAAGAGGCTGGCCCTGTGATAACAGGTTGTTTATTTCTTTTTAGCCAAGTTTGCAACGCTGAACCCAGTGCGAGGGCGCGTTCTTTCTCTGCGACATGCTCTTTTGGCAAAGTGCTTCCACATACATTATCCCATTTACTTTTCTATTCCCCCAATATTTCACTTAATTACCCACCAGAAAAGCAAATGAATTCCAGAGAGGTTGACATTTACATCTAGTACATGGTTGAATCAGACCCAAATGTGGGAATTCTGGCTTCGAGTAAAGCCTTTTATTTTATCACCAAGTTTGCGGTGCTCGATGTAATTTAAAATATTCTTTGATTCCTCAGACATTTTCAATGACTCCTCAGTTCCTAGGTCATAAAGTCCAGCCTTCTTAGCACGACACTCCGGGCTCCCCTTGCTCTGACCCCAACTTTTATCTCCATCCCTGTGTGTCTGTGGCTGTGAGCTATCTAAAACCTGCCACTCCAGCCACAGCGAATGTCTCGTTGCGCCCTCAACACATCAGGTGTTTCATGCTGCTGTGGGTGTGAAGCTGGGCTCAAACTGCTCCCCAAACTGAAGATGCCTCGGCTTCTATTACCTGCTTCTGTCAAAATCCTTTTCACAAATGCACGCGCGAGCCAGACCCCTCTGGTGGAAGCGCTCCCTTTTTCCCAGTTGGAATCAGTCGCTGCTTCTCGGTACTTCCATGTCCCGCTTGGGTAACGCAGATGTAATTCTGCGGTGTGAGTTGTGTTCATAGCTGCCCTGCTCTGTGGATTCTCAGCATCTCTCTCTCTTGTGGCCACATCTGACTCTCTGTGGTACCTGTTCGTGTAGTAAATACTCAATAACTCTTACTTGAGTTGAATTAATTTTGGTCCTTATCCTACTGGAGGCATTCCTAAGGTCCTTTGAATACTCTACATTGAGGAAAACCAGGCTCAGTCACAAGGTTAGGTGACAGGTTCCAATTGGCACACCTATCTGGAGACAGAAGGTGTGGTTGCCACACTTGGATGGAGGCAAAGGTGACACCTCAGCTGGGGCTCCCCCTGCTCCCCGGCCCCTTTCTCCTTCATGTGCATAGCTGTAGGTCGGGACAAGGCGAGGCATGTGGAATCTCGGGGGCCCTTGTGAGCTCCCTTCTGTGATGACAAGCTGGGACAGAAGCAGGAAAGCTTTGCTACATGTCAGGGGCCATGGAGGAGACCAGGAGACTCTACTGGGCTCTCTATGGAGTTGAAAGGTGAGCCGGGACCCAACACACGGACCTGAACGCTGAAAGACTCCGTAGCTGCCACATCCCTGCCTGGCCCAGGTAGCTGGGGTGGAGTTCATTGTCATTGGGGCAGGACCTGGGCCTCCAATCTTGTTATCGTTTCCCTGTCCAGAGATCCATTGTAAGTGCTTACACCTCGAGACCACTGAGGACAGATGCCCCAAGGAGGTGGTCATTGTGGGTGATGATATGAGAGGGGCTGGTCCTCTAAGCAGTGGCTGGTGTGTGGGCACAGGCGTGGGCTGTTGTTCAGCAGATGGCAGCTGGCTGGGTGTGGGTGTGGGTGTGGGATGAAGGGGTGGGGGCATGGTTGGGAACAACCCCTAGCAAGACAGCGGGGCCCAGCAAACTCAGGGCCCTGTGCTCAATGCTGAGCAGTTTGGCTTGTTCGCTGTAAACTGTTCTTTCTTCCAACACCTGTAGAGGTGGTCCAGAGCAATGGTGCCCCCTGCACAGGTGGGAAAGGAATGTCCTCATTCACTCTGTCAAGTGGCCTTATTTCACTTTTAATATTCTTTGCTTATAAACTTACAGGGCAGAGGTGCGGAGATCAAATCCTGAAAGGATACAAGAGTAACCTGACTTTGTGTAATTTTATTTGTTTCAAATGAAGCAATTCCCATGAACAAACTAAGAAAGTGAGATTAAAATTGTATACCCTACAAGGAAATTTTATAAAAACACTTTAACACATTTATATAATGCTTTGGAAGACCTTGCTTTGATTTTTGAAACATAGAGGAGAATAAAATTGTTTATAAATAACTTTAACCCAGGTATTATGTTTATTGTATATAAAAAAAGAGACACAAGATACAGTTTAGTGTAAAAAAAAATCTCCATCGCCTTTTCCTCAGAAATAATAGTTACCATTTTGTTGCATATCCTTCCAGAAATTTTTCCATGGATGTATTTATATTTCTCTGTAAAATATAACTAATACTGCAATAGCATTTTCAAACTTTTTAACTTAATCTACTTTGAACATTTTTTTTCATATCTACATATATGTATTCAGCAGCGTAAGTTTTAGTTTCTAAATACCGCAGGAACTTTCCTAAATGCACCACAACTCAACTAGTTCTTTTTTGTTGGACATTTAGGGTGTTTCCAGAGTATTGCTATTATAAACAATACTACAAAGAACAACCTTGAAAATAAATCGTCACGTACATCCTCTCATGTTTCCTTAGGATAAATTTCTAGAAGTGGAATTTTTAGTTCAGAGAAGATGCACATACTTTTTTTGAAAGAAGTTTGAGATGTATTGCCAATTGTTCCCTGGAAAGGTGGAAGAAATTTACATGCACGCCAGCAGTCCAGGAGCAAGGTCGTTCTACCAAAGTGGAAATCTTAGAGATAAGAACAATACAGGTCGAGAGAGTCTCTGGGGTCCTGCACATGGTTCCTAACTTAAAGGAAAATTGGATGAGCCATGACAACCCAGGGCTTTGCAAGGGAAAGGTATTAGCAGGCACACCAAAGGACGGTAGAGACTGGACTTCTTTTGTTGGCTGTCTTCCTAAGATGTCATTTCACCATGTTAATGGGAAACCACTGATTTTCAGGAACTTGCCTATGTGTCATTTGTAGACTATCTGGTCCCACCATTAAGAGAAGAAAATGTGTTCCCAGAAGGAACTGATTCCTAGGCAGTAGTTACACCAGAAAAGAGCCCTCCTGTGTTGTTAAGGCAAAACAAAACAAAGAAAAATGAAAAGAAGCCAAGTATGGCTCATGTGTGGTGGTGGAGTTTCTAGGAAGTACTTTGGGGAGGCCCGGAAGGGAGGGCTCTGTCTGAGCGGTGTCCTCTGCACAGAACGCAGGATGAGGAGGACTTGAACTGAGGATGTCCTAAAACCACAATATGATGCATTTCTGTATCATGAGGAATCATGACATGCCCTGAGAAAAAGTAGAAAAAAACAAACAATGGAAACAGTCTGGAGCTTTGAACGTTTTATCCCTGAAAGCGGAATCCTGACCCAATGGCCAAGAGCCATCTGAACTTCAATGAGTTGGACGACGTTAACCTTCTTTGTACGCGTTCAGTTTTCCCAGACTCACAAAATGTTTCCATGTGTTTGGACCAGAGATGAGCAGGCACACCGTTCTGTCAACGCTGCCGTTGGAGTTTTCGTAGACGTTCTTGTGTTTGCAGCAGCCGGGGTCTTCCTCAGTTTCCAGATTCTGTGCACTGAGTGCTGGTCGAGGGTGTGAGGGTCATAACAGTGGTTGAAATCCAGTATAACTGGTAAAGTTGATAGTGCATGTGCCCGGTGTCCCAGAAATGCCACATCTAGGTTGGCACCCCAGGCCGCCCAGCACGTCCCCAAGTTTAGTGTGCATGCGGGTCACCTGAGGAGCTCGTGAGTGTTCAGCCCCTGATTCTGCAGGCCTGGGGTGGCGCATCTCTCATTAGCTCCCAGGTCATGTAGATGCTGCTGGGCCCACTCTGAGTCCTGAGGCCAGGGGTGGATGGTGTGAACCTTGGCCGCACTTTAGAATTACCTAGCGAGCTTTGCACAGCCCTGACGCCCGGGCTGCTTTCCAGCAGAATTAAATCAGGATCTCTGTGGGGCAGACCAGGCAGTGGTAGCTTCTCCACCTCCCCGTGGTTCCAGCCTGGGGCTGATGCAGATTCCATGACATGTACACAGGGAGGGAGACACAGGGATGTCCATGGATGAGAGATTGGGTTATTCATCTGGGGTATCCGACAGCTGCTTCAATGGCTGAACGTACCTATGTGGATTGACTTGCACACATCTTGAAAACACAGTTCTGAGCACCCAAAGCAAATAAGATACCATTGATGTTATCTTTAAGAATGCAAAACTGTATATATAGTTGATATGGTGAAAGGATTCAAATGTGTATACATGCAAGACGCAGGTATCAACTTCAGTGGTTACTTCTGGAGTGTGCGGAGGCGCATGGGATGGATGTGGGTTCTGTGGGGTTTGAAATAATTTCCTTCTAAAAAGGATATGAAACATGAACCCCGTGATTTCATCCCATATTCACATATATGGGATGTAAAACAGAAAGCAGCAAACATACAAACAAAACAGACACAGACAGCAGTGTGGTAGTTACAAGAGGAAAGGGGAACGGGAGGAGGAGGAGAGGAAAGGGGGTCAAAGAAAGGGTGACACTAGGAGACTAGACTCTGGGTGGCGAGCACACAATGCAAAACACAGATGACGTGTTATAGAATTGTACACCTGAAACTTACATAATGATATTAATCAATGTTACCCCAATAAATTTAACTTAAGAAAAGATACAACAGAGAAAGGAATTAATGAAAGAAGGGGAGGAGGAGGAGACAGAAAGAGGGAAGGAAAAATAAAGCAAAGGAAAGAAGGAAGAAAGGGAGGGGGAGAGGAAGAGATGGAAGGAGGGAGGGAGAGAGCATTCTGGTGGTGTGACTGGCTCTTTCTCACTGTTACTGGTGTTTGCTTCTGTAAACTTAAAGTGTATTCCACAGCACATGACCTGCCTCATTCATGAGTAGCCTGAAACAAGACCAAACGGAGTTCTAAAGCAATTAGCCAAAAAGTGATTCAAAAGGATGATTGATTTCACGCACTATGATTCCGGCACTCCTGACCCCTAAGAGCCTGTCCGGGGACTGAGGTCAAGGCTCTCGTTTTATGTGTAAAACAGACACAGAAAGGAGAAGCAGCCTCAGGAGGTTGCAGCAAGTTCAGGGGCCCTGGGGTTGCAGCTCTGGGCCCCGGCTCCCTGCCCAGGGGTCTCAGGGACCTGAGGGAGGAGACCCACCTGCCCTGCATACCCACCCCCACCCCAGACTGTTTGCGTGGGGTGATCCTGGCCTGTATTTCCGTTGGGGAGCGCCTGTTCCTTCTCCCCAGGGCCCCGGCCTCCTGACTCTATTGGGGTCCCCTCCCACGCATAGCAACAGAGCGTGATGACATTGCCTGCATCCTGTGGGGCGTTTGTGTGCCACAGCTGTAGTGTGAATCACCCCGCCAGCCCTGCTCCTGCAGGTGGGAGTTGTAAAACCAAGTTCACGGCCGGAAAAGCTTGTAACTGACAGCTCTCTCCTAGAAATACTAGCTCATAGGAAGTGGGAAGGTTTTGGCTTACCTATACTTTCTTTCCAATTCTGTGATGAATATTTTTCAGTGTTTTGTATAAATACTTTTTTTTCCTTTGCAATTTGTAATTAGCACCTTTCTGATGATATGTGTTGCTGACTGTTAATTTCATATGAAGATACTACCAGTAGTTTTCTAAGGAGATTTTCCATTTATTCGTATTCATTTTTAAGTGAATACATTAAAGTGAAAATAAATGGGGGGAAAAAATGAATACCTTCCTATCCCCACCAGAAACTTTAGGCTGTGAGTATCTGAGCAACAGAGGGGTCGGTGGTTCAATAATCCTAAACTTCTAGCACAGTTCACTTTAAAGACAACAGTGCATGTGTGTGAGTCAGTCGGTGTTTTTGCCTTTGACCTGTCACTGGGCCTGGCTGGAGGCTGTGTTTCTGGGGAACAGGAGGGCTGCTCTGGAAAGCTGGGGCTGGTGGGAAGTCCCACCTGGGGTCTGACCCTGCCCCAAAATTTGTCTTCAGGAGTCAGTTGATGATATGTTTCCATCCCCTTTCAGATCCTACGCTATGGAGTACAGACCACGTCCGGCAGTGGCTGGAGTGGGCAGTGAAAGAATACGGCCTTCCCGACGTCGACATCTTACTCTTCCAGAACATTGACGGCAAGGAGCTGTGCAAGATGACCAAAGACGACTTCCAGAGGCTCACCCCGAGCTACAACGCCGACATCCTTCTCTCGCATCTCCACTACCTCAGAGAGAGTAAGATGGCCCCCACGCAGGACAAGGCCCTGTCCTGACGGTTCTCGTTACCCTCAGCTGCAGGGGGTTCAGTCCAGTTTGCTGACAGCCGCTTTCTGCCCTAACCCACTTCCCACTCAGGATCTGAGAGGACTAGACACCTAGAAGGTGACAACTTAGGTGAACACGTGGTGAGAAGTAGTCAGTGCTTTTACAAGAAGCCAAACAGTCACCTTAGCATTCAGCTGCCTCCTCCAAGGTCCCCTGACACATGACACATCAAAGGGAGAGGAAACTTTATCTGGTCACACAATATTTCATCTTCATGGTGCCCCAAGTGAAATAGAGACACTACGGAAAGATTCCCCCTGGGTGGGGAGTATGGGTTCAGCTTCCGTAAAGTTAAACCGAGCCCCGCTTCGTATCCCACTTGAACACACAATGAGGGACGTCTTCACTTGGTGTCGTGAGGTAGCTTGACCTGACAGAATGGGAATGGCACATTGGCGATGAGAGGCATGAATCCACGAAGTTTGCTGCATGCTTTCATTTTTCAAACGTCAAGCATGATCAGAAGGAGAAAGTAGAGATAGCTCGACAGTGGGGTGGTGGAAACTGGTGTCAATGCTTTGCCTGGCGTCCCCACCACTTAGCCCCTGAATGAAATATGGGCCCCCATCTAGGTTTTAACATGCTAACAAGTAGCCATGGAGAGACTTCCAAGTGGCCCATGATATTAGGGTGGGTGTGGGGGGATGGCTTGCTTTCTTCCTTTTTCCTCCATCTCTCTCTCTCTCTCTCTCTCTCTCTCTCTCTCTCTCTCTCTCTCTCTCTCTCTCTCTCTTTAAAGGAAGGTAATCCTCTCTCTTTTTTTTCATTTTGATGTTGCTGTTTGTTTTGTTTTGTAGCTCCTCTACCACATTTGACTTCAGATGATGTTGATAAAGCCTTACAAAACTCTCCGCGGTTAATGCATGCTAGAAACACAGGTAATGCTGGCCCTGCCCCTCCCCCCAGACAAGCGCAGGGTCTTGTCGCAGGTTGCATGCTGTAAAGGTGGAAAGTGGGACGGTCAGTCCATCCGGAAGGCAGAAAATGGAGGTGGACCGTTCAGGGGTTCTTCGTACAGGGGAGGCTCTGTGCTGAGGTACCACCGCCGAAAGGCAGGGGGCGCCCTTTGGTTTCTGCACCTCTTCCGTTCTGCTTGAGGATGAAGGGTTGCTTTTAACCAGATGGACAGAATTAGCCTGTAGCTGCAGCCTCAGCTCACATTTGCTGGATTACAATCTGCTGCTATTCATCCCCAGATATGCGCTGTGCTGACCATAGAAACTAAAAGCATGTTTGATAAAAAGGGGCCCTTTAGCATTCTTTTTTTCTTTTCTTTTCTTCCTTTTATTGTTTATTTTTATTTTTATTCTTAAAGGAATGTTGACGAGGACAGCAGGAGTTTTATTTTTTCCTTTTTGGTAAAGTGCTAGGCCACTCGACTTGTCCTGACTTTAACTTTGTCGTACAGACTTTGTGCACTTGCAAAAGGCAGTCAGAGGAGATGTTGGTTACTCTTGGTGAGCTTTTGTTGAAAGAGAAACGATGTTATCATTTTGGAGGCTATGAAATGAGTCACTAACCAGATACCTGCTATTCCATCTCTAATCATGCATTCTGCATTTTACTTGTTTGTTTACTTTTTGCCTGAGCCTAGAGTTTTAACATAGTGCTTCAGCCTGGCTAACGTCCTCGCTCCCCTCATAGCAGAGGCTGCGCGCGGAGGCTGGGCTTTCTTTGGAGGAATATGCTTGGTTTCCATCTGTTCCCTCCTTGATGGTGACAGTTGCAGAAGCATGGCCCCAGGCTGCTCACCCTCCTTCTCAGCCTGCAGGGACCCTCTGTCACCACCCAGGCTAGGGACAAAACCATCAAGTGCTGGCAAGCCATAGGTTACCCCCTTGTAAGCACGCAAGCCAACTCACCGTCAGCCCTCACGTAGAAATACAGCAATGTTCCACATCCTTGCCATTTCATTTTAAAATGTATGATGTGAGGGAGTCCAGGTTCGACTATTACAATGAAATTGCTAGTTGATCTTGGTCCTCAGTCTTCAGAACATTGTGTTTTTAATCTAAAGTAAAAAAAAAAATGCTTTCAGCCGTAGTTTGTTTTTTTTTTCAATGTAAGTTACATGCATTCGCCTATTAATGACCTTGTGGCCAGAAATAACAAATAACTTAGACAAAGTAATTTCCCCCTCTTAGGAAACACCTTTGAGCTATACACAGTTTCTGATAATTTCATGGTCATTAAAAAAAATTTTAACAGGGAGCGAAAGTTTCAAGAAAGCTCTGATTTCATTATTTTTGTTACTGTTAAACATAGAAGCAATCAAAGAACAGGACAGCCAATTCCAAATGGACTGAGCTGCGACAAGGGAGAATTTTTCTACTAACACACAATCGTTGATTAAGAGGGAGAAAGGAAAAACACCCATTTGAATAGAGAAGTGGATTAATTTTTAATAAGATCCATATATTTTTTGGCAAAATACGTATAATTCTTTGGTACCACTTTCCAAGGGCTCTGTAAAATTTTTTACAGGTCTTTCATGCAATTGCAAAATTAAAAAACACACACCATAGAATTTTTTTAATAAACTGAGATTGCTGGGCATGGGGGTGGGGGCACAAAGATGGACTTCAGTAAGAAGCTGTAAAATCAAAGCCCAGGACACCTTGTAACAAAGGGGGCTTCGTAGCGTTTCATGTCTGCCTCCATCTTCAGAACCTATTTCTGACCCGTTTATTGTCCATTCCTCCAGAACCTGGGATGGCAGGTTCGAGCAGGTTGCCTCCCTCTGTCGTCACGGGGCAAAGTAGATTGAGCACCGTTGCTGAGATGGGCCGACAGCCTCAACAAAAGACCTTCACTTGTTTTGTCTTTCCTTTTGTCTGCAGGGGGTGCAGCTTTTATTTTCCCAAATACTTCAGTATATCCTGAAGCTACGCAAAGAATTACAACTAGGCCAGGTACGAAAACACCCCTGTGCGATCTGTTCATTGAGGGTCATCCCAGGATGGCCTGTGCGATCCGTGACCTAAGTCACATGATCGAGAGCTGATCCTGGATCTGAAGCAAGTCCTAAACAGTCTTATTCTGCCTCTGGGGGTTTGGGGCCTAAATTCAGTCAGGCCGTTGCATTCAGAGACCACACTCAGGGCCCCTGAACTGTAGGATTAAAAGCAGACCAGCCCCTTAGCTAGCTGCTCTGAAAGTCAGACAGGCAAACATGGCATCCCGGATGCCTGCAATCGAATCCGTTGGCTTTTGAGTTAATCGAAGGACTTATGTGTAATCTAGCCCTCCTCAGGGGAACAGCAGAAAGCAACAGGGGTCCCCATAACACTGGCCACCCTTCCCCAGTCACTCAGAGCAGAAGCATGCAGTAGATAATACCTACCTCCGACTCTTACTTTACGTCTTTCCCGATGATTAAAGTAGGTAATTCATTTCCATGTCGTTCACACACTAAAAATAAATGTTTATCAAGTGCCTACCAGTGCCAAGCACGATGTTAGATTTTGGGAATACAAAGCTGAACCAGATTTCAAAAAGCCTCCCGACTTCAGAACGCTGGCCTGTGCGTTCCTCAGATGTCCACGGAGCGTCCCCTCTGTGCCCACTGCAGAGGGGACAGTGGGCATAAGCTCCCAGGCCCATACACAGGTTAAACCCGCAGCCCTGGTGGTTTCTGTAGAGCCAGAGACAGACTCACACCCATAAATATGTAACCTTGGGGGCAGCCACACAGAGCCCGACACACAGACAGGCACGCGTGGATGCTTAACCAAAAGTGCTGATTTTACAGAGGCTGCAGGAGCAGCGAGGGGGAGGAGTTCACCCCTCCATGACAGGAGGAAGGACGTTTTCCAGAGGAAGGAGGGTACGCCGAAGAGGAGGGGTGTTTGCCCGGTGGAGAAGGTGGCGAAGGAGGAAGGGCGTTTTAGACGTGGGGCAGCCTGCCTTAGCCACCTGCCCCCTCACCAGACTCACTGCAGCCCCATAAGCTGGTTACTACTGTGCCAGCCTCACAGCTGAGGACATGGTGGTTCAGGGCGGCGGGATGGTTTTTCCATACCCGTGTCTCGAGAACTCACTTCTTCTTAGAACCAGGCTACTGCCCTTTGAGCTCCACGCATGTCCAGGTTCCACAAGTCTCAGTCGGAACTGGTCCAAGGCACGAAGTTTGGTGCTGCTGTTTCTTTCCGGTGAGAAAGACTGGGGGCCAGGCAGCTAAATCGCATGAGTGAAGACACTTCTCAGCGCTGTGCTCACCTGGCCCTGCCCTGTTACTGCCGGAGTGACTTCAGGCCGCTGGTTTTCTCTTCTCTAACCCAGAGAAAACGTTTGCTCCCCTGTTCCTAAGAAGCATGGTACAACTGAGGAACTTTGGCTTAGTTCACTAGCTCTGTCATGTGAGAGATTTCACAGGCCACTTAACCTTGGTCATGACCCAGGGTCCAGCGTGAACTAGACTGGCCCTACGGGAACCCACCACGTGTAGTGAGAATGAAAGATAGAAATACACGTTTTATTCTAGCTCTAGAGAGCTCTGAGTTTACCACTAGTAAACGCATCCTAGCGAAAGACATAGGGAATCTAGGAAAATCACAGTGATTTTGTGAGCGTTTTAAAAACATTTCCATCCTTACTGTAAAATAATAAGTGAATAAAAGCCACCTGTAAAACATTTGCTTTGTTTGACGCTATCACATAAATGTCTCTGACTGTGTTACAAAAGCCAGGGACTATGAGATGGTGCAGACACAGCCTTGCCCAGATGAGTTGGTACTGCCCCCTGGTCAGAGCAGACAGCTGACTGCTTGTGGCTACACAGATAGGACAATGGATGACTTTCTTTTCATATGTTAGGATATGGTGGAATTGGAATATGGGTGTGTGGGGAGAAGTGTGGCTGGGAGGGTGATGGCTGGGACACCATCTCTGTGTGTCAGCCAAGGAAAAGACAAGGGTGGCAGTCTCAAATGCAGCTCACATGGCTCTGACAATGTTCTTCCTCAGGTCCCTCATTTGAGTGTGACCTGAAGGAGATCACTCTTCTATATCTCTGTGTTTCTGAGACTCAATTTGTGTCCAAAGTATGTGTTTTGGTGATTGCTGTTATAATGATGAAAGGGGATACAAATATTGGAATCTGAGCTATAAAGAATTTAAACCAGACTGAACAAGCCAGAGAATCGTTTGCTGTAAACCAGGCTCAGGGATTTGACCTTGGAGAAGACAGTTATTTATATACATTGGGTGGAGCAGTGAGCAGCCTAGAAGGAATTGTCTTTTGAGTGTGACAGCCTGTCACAGCGCAAATGGAGAACTGTGGGATGGCTCAGGGGGCATGGGTGTTGCAAAGCTGGTTCCCATGGCTGCATGAGTCACTGGGTGGGAGGGCGTCGCTAAGATCTGTGTCCCTGTGGTCAATGGACACCTGACCGCTTTCAGAAGAGGTGATTTCAGAAGAGGTCCTGGAGCCCTTGCGGGTAGAGACCCAAGTTCATGTCCCTGCACTCTTGGTTGGCTGTGTCATGAGCTTCCTGTCCACTCCATTTCTCTGCTCCCACATCATGGAAGCGGAGGCCTCCTTCCACCTGCCTGTGGCATCCTGCCGAGTCCTGCTCCCCGGTGCTCCCTCGGCACACTTCCCACACCACCTCCCCCCTTTCCTTCCTGCCTGGGCTGCTGCTTGCTACCTTTTTCTCATTTTGTGGCTGAACTCCCCAAGTGGATTGTTTATTCCAGGGTCCCCTTACTGCTTACCTTGTCAAGTCACTGTGTCATTTCTGTTTTACCCCATAATTGGCCAAGACTGTTGGGGATCTTACAGATAAGCACAAATACATCGTGCTCCTTTGTTCGTGCTCGTCCCTTCTGCTCCCATGCTGTTCCTATTTACCATTTCCAAATTTTTCTGATTCAAAATGCACCCTCTTTTATGGTCCCTTTGTTATACATGAGCATTTAGATGGGTCTCTGCTCTTACAAAGTGTCAGCACATGGGCATATCACTTTACATTCTGTTTTTCTGTGGTGATTGTTTTATGGTGTCTCGTGTGTTTCTCATGCTGTCAGTTATTTCTATCAGAAACTCTTCCCCCAGCGCCCTCATATGCATCTCCTCATATGCATCTCCTCCTATACTGAGCACATGCCCGGAGCCATAGCCCCTTAAGGTCTCACGTGGCATAAATAGAGACAAGTCTGACTCACAGAAACTTGCAAGCTGGTTTTTGACCATGTGATGTGCCCCCTGCCTGGCACCTTAGGAGCATTTCATGTGAAAACTCTGGTGTGTGCCAAGGAGGACATCCTGTAACCCCATCCTCTGGTCCTATATCACCATGGCAACCCATGCATCATGGTACCCATCTAGGACGTTACCAAAAGAGACGGGAGAGCTGAGCCTGCAAGTGCAGCCTTGACTTTCACTTTCAGCGGCTGTTCTTCAAGGGTTTCTTGGAACCTTAAACTGTTCCTCCTTTGGAGTTCGCCATTTAGTGCCATTGCTCATCACCAGTCGTATGAGACAGTGCAGCTACCCCTCAGTGAGGCGCTGTCGAAAGCCTGTGTCTTAGCCAATGGCTAACCATGCATCCTTTGCTCTCTCCGAGCTGTACTATAACCACAAAGATCCGCAGACCTAGGCGAGCAGGGACTACAGTGTGCCCACATCGCCATGTCTTTGATAGAGGATTTTAGAAGACTGGGAAAACGAGACAGAGTGACTTAGCCATGTTGGGGTGACTCTAACGCTTCCCCCCAGGAAACGGGTTTATAGGTTGGTTCTGGGCAGCAGCCCTTGGTCTCTCTGCCTTTGCCATTAGCATCTGAGTGCATCAGAGCAGGCACGTCTTGCCCTGCCCCATCCCACCCAACCAGGGACCTCCAGCGCCGCTTTGTAAATGTGGCCTGGCTCCTGCAGAAGAAGATGACTCTCACGTTATCCAAGTTCAACCCTTTAAAAAAGTGAAGTGGGTAGGTGGACGTCAAGAGGGATGACGGTGGTTCTTCAGCAAGCTTGAGAAAGGAGAATGTAAAACGTGGTGAACTTAAGTCTGCAGCAAGGATGTTGTCTTGATTCATTGATGTCTAGGGAGGAAGATCGGTGGTGGGGGGAGGAAACCCATTCAGAATCAGGAACTGACCCAAGCCCCCAGGAAATAAACAAAGGCGCTGGCACGGAGGAGCCAGTACCAGTCAAACTCCTTGTTTGTAGCTTCGTGTTTATTGGTCTGGGTCTTGGCATAGAGATACTCCCATGTAACCCTAAGCTGCCCTCAAAATGGCATTTATAAAGTTCAGTTTTTAATCACAGTCTTTTACAGGAAAAATAGCAGGACCAATGCCAGAAATCTGCCTTCCCCAACCCAGGACCTCCTGCCAAGTGCATGAGTTAATGAACCTGAAGATCAAGGTTAAAGAGAAATGGAGAGTGTATTCAAATGGCCACTAAAAACTGAATGTGGAATATGTCCTTATTAGGAGTCCTCTGATTACTGTCAATAAGGGGCAAGTAGCAAATGTTCATGGAGGAATCATTTTTCAAGCAGCCTAAGAGTAGAACCACAGTGGCTCTGTGGTGAGGTGGGGTGGCTGCTGATGAGGTCACCCATCTCAGCAAGGCTGAGTTCAACACCTCCCCACGTCACATCCCACAGGAGGGGGCTTGGTGCCCACAGCATGTGATCGGCAGCTGATAAGGAAGCATTGGACCAGGATTTCATGAACGAAAACAAAAGCCCGCTTATCTCCCATGGCAATATGTTTATGAACATGTTAGTCATTGTTCATATAAACATCTCAAATTCTTGGCTTAAAATCAGACTTGGTGTCATTTAGGTCCTGACTTATTTTCAAGAGAGGATGGGACATGGTTCTACACCCTAAGAAGGATTCTGTGAGAAAAGAGCTTCAAAATATTTTTCTATTCGTAGTTTGCTGTTTAATTTTTTCCAGTCACATTTCATGAGCAATTCTTTTTTTGTGTGTTTAAAATAGTAGCGAACTAACCTACTGACACTTGCTGTTAATTCCATTAGCGTTTTTATATGTCAGGTAAAATCATTCAATCTGGAATTCTTTCCACACATTTATTTATTTGTATCGACACTCGCAGATAGTATTTCTGAAATCATTAGGAACGGAGGGTCCTAGAAAAGAGCAATGGAAAGTTGTGTGGAGCAGGCTTCCTCCAACATCGGTGTGACAGGGGCCACCTGGGGTCGTGTGAACATGCAGATTCCAACTCATTAGGTCTGCAGTGAGATTCTCAGTTCCTAACAAGTTGCCACATGCTGCCAGTACTGCTGTCTGAGGACCACATTTGGAGAAACAAGGCCCTAGAACATATTTCTGGGTTATCTTGCTTTTTCATTTGGTAAACAGCCTCTTGTTAACCTACCTGTCTTTTCCTGAATTAGGCTAGATGCTGTTAGGATCGCCTTGCTTGTAGATTTTTTGTTCTGAGACAATTCTCACATTGAATCTCTGGCTAACCCGTTTTAGACAAAAGGCAACTGGGTGAGAATCCATGTGCAAAGGGCTCCCAGAAACTTAGGTTGAAATTCTCTTGAAAATTGATGGTGGCAGCCGATTGAATTCCCACGTGCAGCCCCAACGCCAGCAGAGAGAGACTGAGGAACTGGGTGGGAAAGGCTGACAGCCCCCACAATGCCAGCTGACAGGGAGTGGTGAGCAATAGCAGAGTGTAAAAAGAAAAATTATCTAATGCAACTGAAGCTCAGCAGGGTAGGATTTCACCGACCACACTCGTCGTGGTGCTTGTAGCCAAACAGACCAAATAAATTACGGCAGTTCTGTGTTGAATTTCACGTTGTCTTTCATTGCTATTCTCTTTGGGATATGAAAATAGGAAGAGACACATCTTTTGCAACATAGTCCAACTGTTTGAAGACTGACCCACCAATTTGCCAATTTTAAATAAGGTTAAATGATGTGTTTAAAGAGAAGCTTAAAACTGATTACATTGCCCTGCCCTCCAAGTGCAATTTTGTAGCCATCTCCAGGTGTCTGGCAGCAGAATACCTGCTGAAGTATTTGGCTGTGGCTTTCAGTTGGCCCAGAATGACACATGGCATTGAACACTGAATTGAACATTCAATCCAAGAAGACATAGTTTTGAAATAGTTCCATAATAAGGCTGCAGGTGGACGTAGCTGTGTATATGCCCAGTTCAAGCATGCATAAAATGTTCCTGGAATATATTTCTGAAAGAAACTTAAAATGACTTAGAGGCTTTGTAATCGTTAATAGAACTCACACTGAGGATGCAGAAGTATTTATTAAATTTGCATATGCAAAGTGCATAGTAAAGATTTATGGGAGAAGTGATAGTACATTATAAATGCAAAGAAATTATTGGCACATACTTAAGCTCTTATGGCCATTGCTGACGTGTTGTGGAGGCATTACTGTTTCGGTCTTGCAGTTTATTTTGTGCAATTTATTTTAGAGAAATTCTAAATTCATTTAGAGAACAAGAAAGAGTAGACATTTGCATAGAAAAAGAAGTAGACAGTTTAAGACTGATTTAACATAAATGGATGAGATTATAAAAGGGAAGTGAGGAGTGGCTGAGAGAGGCAGCTGACAAATAAGTGGATGAGAAGGCAATGCTTGTTTCCAAGGAAAAAAAAGAAAAAGGACCGTGAATGTCATTTGGTGGGTTGAGGGGCAGACCTCAAGCAAGAATTGGTTGATTCATCAAAGTTGCGGGCTCTGTGTTGGATGTGTCATGAAGATAATAAAGGGATTGATATAGGTCAGTCCCAGTTGGATAGAGGACAAATTAGGTTGTAAGAAGCTTTCAGTCTGGTCATGACTTACCTTAGAAGGGAATTACCTTAGAAGAATCAGCAAGCTCTGGGAGAATCCGTCAATGAGCACTTTCAGATTAATGGGTAAAAACGTTAGATCAATCAAACATACAAAATTATAATTTGTAAATAAAACCCAAGTCTAGTGGAATATAGGTTGAAATTTTATTTGGGTTGCTGGATTTTTTTGAGCAATATTTATTCTAATAAAGATAAAACTGAAAACATAAAATGTCTATTATAAAAATTACATCATTGATCTTTTAGTCAACTTATTTGTCTTTACAGATTTACCTTATGAACCACCCAGGAGATCAGCCTGGACCGGTCACGGCCACCCCACCCCCCAGTCGAAAGGTACAGTGTTGGCTCCCACTGTCTTGAATCTGCATGTCACAAGACAGTGGAGGACTCTTGATGGAAGAAATAATCATTTCTGTAGCTAACCTATGCTTGTTCACCATGTAAAGTATTTGTCCCATTGGTAACCAAGCACAATGATCTTGAAATACAATGATTCTTTCTCTATTGGGTTATACCCACTTCTACAACAAAAAGGAACGACTGATGTAATGCATTTCAACATGCACAAATGCATGTCTCATGGGATATTGAGTACAGATTAGATACTGGGTGATTTCCTAACCTTGGCCTAACATATTTGTAAGGATGCCTTGCTTTATTTTATTTTCCTGTTAGTGTCCCTTTATTCATTTTAGACTGTGATTCATTTTAATCTGTGTTGTAAGCCATCTCAATCTCTCTCTCTCTCTCTCTCTCTCTCTCTCTCTCTCTCTCTCTCTCTCTCTCTCTCTCTCTTAGTTTTGGAAAAAGTGGGGTACAAATAATTTTTAAAAATAATTTAAAGCGTTCTTGTTTTTGCTACAATGTTGACATTTGGTTAAGACTTACGGTACTAGCCAAGTACCATGGAATGCTGAGACACAGCATCAAAGACTAGTGGCCAAATATGTTATAGCTCATTGTCTCCTTCATCTTTGGATTTCCAGCTGCTCAGCCATCTCCTTCCACAGTGCCCAAAACTGAAGACCAGCGTCCTCAGTTAGGTATGTTTCCGGGAACTCCTCAGTGGCCATGAGAGAAGAAACAGACTTAGCAGCATATTTCTAAAATGTGTCATTTTTCTAAAGGAAATTAATGTTGCTTTGTCTTCCGGATGGCAGCTTTGTATATAAAATGGGGACCAAATTATCAGCCTGCCCCATTAGGATGACTTGAGATTTTGTTACAACATTTCCAAAATCTATACAATACATATGGAAAGTGCGCTGGGCAGCACAGCCAACATGGTGCTGGGGCCCCCTGGGGACTTCACAGACATCGCCCTGCTTGTGTCCTGGGATGGAGAGAGCACTGGGCTGGTTTCAGGAAGCCCAGGCCAAATCTGAGCTTGGCGACCAACTCGGAGGCTCTCTATCAAGAAACTTCTGAGATTCCATGTGACATCTAATACAGGAAGTGGTGCTAGTGACTTTGGTGTGGGGGACATTTTCCGCTCTGAAAGCTGGAAGCACAAGTGGGCCAGCATGATACCTGCAGGCATATCACATACTGAGTCGCGACTGTATCTTTAGGAGTTGACGCTCTTCTTTTTCTGTAGATCCTTATCAGATTCTTGGACCAACGAGTAGCCGCCTTGCAAACCCAGGTGAGACACTGCTGCTGAGTCTGCTCTTGCAAAGCTGCCTTTTGGGCAGTGGCTATTTTCAAAGATAAACGTGCATTGGTGAGAAATCCCTTCAATGGAACATATTTCAGCCTTAGGTGTCACTAGATAATTTGCCTAAGTGGAGAAAAAAAGGGGTTGGGGTATAAATTAAGATTTTAGCTTCAATAAAAAGCATTCTTACCTAATCCAAGTTGTAGGAGTGTCCTAGAGTTGCTATAACAAAGCACCACAGACGGGGCTTAGACAACAGACACCTGTTGTCTCGAAGTTCTGGAGGACGGAAGTCCAAAAGCAAGGCGTCAGGTGTCAGCAGGCTTAGTCCCCTCTGAGGGCGGTGAAGGAAGGATCTGTTTCAGACCCCTTTCCTTGGCTTATAGATGGTCACCTTCTGCCTGTGTCTCTTCACCTTGTCATCGCTCTGTATGTGTCTCTTGTGTCCAAATTCACTGTTTTTATAATGACATCAGTCAGATTGGATTAGAGTCCACCCTAATGACCTCACTTTAACTTGATTACTTCTATAAAGACCCTATTTTCAAATAAGGTCACATTCTGAGGTGCTGGGGGTTAAGACTCTGTCTTATATGTGAATTTGGTGGTGAGGGGACACAATTCAATCCATCATACAAACAGATAAAATAATATTTAAAAAAGGAAAACACTAATTTTGACCATAAGACTTCAAATTTAGGATTATCTTCAATGAATGGTCTGTTTCTCAAGTTAGACACTAGAGGGAAGTGCCAGTCCCTAATTGGCCTATTTGTAACCTGTACCTGCTGAGCTTTGTCACCTGACATCACATTCCATTGTCAACCAAATTGTTTTGTGTTTGTATTGAGATTAGAGCCAGCTGTGCTGGTGTTAGCTTCAGAAATCCACAGCACATGGTGCATTTTCTCAGCAGCAAATTCAAATGCCAAGATGTCACAGGCATCTTGCAAGTACAAGCTGGAATATATATTTCCCAAATGCTGAGGCCAAAAGAGCATTGGAAACAGAAAAATTCAGATTCAACCAGCGGGGAATCTATACTTTGAGAACATGAAATATTATTATTGAGCGTCTGCCATCTTGGACATTATATTTCAGTTAATGTTAATTAATAGGCATATATTCTTTAAGCATCTGAGCAGTTAGAAGGGCCTGTTTTGTTTACTGCTCTACCCTGGGAGCCTAGACCAGGTGCTCAGAAATTATTTGTTGACTAAATAGATGCAAGGAATACCGAGATGCCACCCTTGACGCTCAAGGAGCTTATGTTCTGGGAGAGGAATGGACACGGGGAGGTACCACACTGTCCCAACCATGGCGTCTCAGGCTCTGTCCTCTTATGTGACCATCCACCTGGGGGCCATGTCCCCTGGGTCGCTGGTCCCTCTTCATCGCTGCGGTCAGCTTTCCATTTGCAATGGCCTCCAGCATCATTCAAATAAAATGATTACTGTGTTTTGAGATGATGATTATCAGTCATGCTTCAGGAAGACTGATCTGGCAGCAGTGTTCAGAATAGATTAGAAAGAGGAAAAGGACAGAATCTGAAACACTGGGAAAGTTAATGCAATAATGTGAGATAACATTCAAATCGCTCCCGACCCCATATAATGCCTGAGAAAGCACTTATGTCTGTGGTCCTGTCTCATAGCAGCCTTGGGAGGTTATTGTCTTCATCCTACAGAAGAGGAATCAGAAGTCCAGAGAAACTTGGTAACTTTTCCTGGGTCACACGGCCAATAAGAAGAGAGGCCAGATTTGAACCCTGACTCTCTGTCTGCAAAGTCTGTTTTCATTTTCTTCCCCTAAATTGCTTCTGAGTGAGCGTGGGGGAAGAGGGAGGTCTTGGAGAACGGGACCAAGAGAAAAGAAAGGGAAGATTGCCATCAGTTTAACAACTGTTTAGGTGCACAGGATGGGTCTGAAGTCAGGGGCGAAGGGAAGGAAAGTGTCAAGTGTGCCCAACTAGACTAAATGGACCTTTTCCTCACACAAGTTGGCCGAATGAAATATATGTCTATGCCATGTTGTCACAGCTCAAAGGCGTGGGTTGGTTGGACAGTGGGACCAAAGAGAGTGGCTGGCCCCTAAGCAGGCCATCAAGCTACGTGGTGGCACACTGCCCAGCAACTGGGGATGCCCATGTAGGTAGAGGAGCCTGGGGCAGAGCCTGGAGGAGATTGCAAACCATTACAGGCCTGGGAAAATGTCTCGGTATCTAACAGGTCAGTGACCTAGTGTCGTGAGCGAAAGACTGCCCTTCTACCACTGAGACCTTTCTCAGTGGGTCTGGGGAAAGTGGTAGCATCAACTTCTGACCTGAAGATAAAGATTTATTTTACTTGATTTATAATGAATGGGGCCTTCCCTCCATCCATCTTTCAGCCATGTCAGTTATATTCGTGTGGCCTCTTCCACGATACCAGCTTATCTTTTATCTTTGCTTCCTCCTGTTTGAGTCTATTATTCTGTTCTTTGATAAATAAGTCCTTCATCACTTAAAATTGCTGTCTTTGCTCTTTACACAGTGCACATTCTTTTTAATCATTTTAAATGGGAAGATGACATCATACAGTGTGACTACACAGGTGATGTCATCATCTCAACATCTCTCCATCCCAAATATTCATTGGGTGTGCACTTTGGCCCATATTTCTCCTGCTGAGAAAAGTGTGTCCCTGCGTTATCATGTCATGGATCAGATACAAGTGACACAGCTCCTTTATGTTCCACCAGAATGGCCCAGCGTTTTATGAGGCTTCTCGAATGAACTGAAATTGCCTTTTCCTGAAAGACCTTCCTCAGATTATGTTCAGTGTCTCCCTTGATGCTCACTGCATAGTCTTTCATGGCGGGCATAGAAATGCATCCTGCTTCATGCAAAACCAGAAACCAGTTTTAGGGATGTTTTGCAATTTGTTAGAAGGTAGGCGTGTCCAGTCTTCCACTAGGAACCTACCAAGCTCCAGGCCCAGGGAGGGGACACCCTAGGGAGGATTCCAGGGGACCATGGCGGTGTGTGTAGACACCAGACCTGAAGGCAGTGGTTTGTGCAGTGATTCAGGGTCAAAGCCTGGAGCAGGGTCCCAGCCTTTGCTGACTTTGGGCAAGATACATCACCCTACCTCTCAGGGCTCTCATCTTCTACAGTGAGCATTGACAGGATTCTTGGGGGCAGTGACAGGGATTAAATAAACACATGTAAAGTGTTCAGAACAGTGCCTGGCCCACCATAAGCTTCCAGTGACTATCTCCTGGCTCTGGGTAAAGGGCACACCTTTCTTTAAACTCGGGTTTCCAGCCCAAACCAATCATATAAGACTGTTCGCCTCAGTTCAACCTCACAGTGACCCTGCAAGATAGTACTCTTACCATCACCCCCATTTTGCAGATAAGGACACCAAGGCACAGAGAGCTGGGTGAGCTGCCCATGGTCCCAGAAGTGGCAGTGCTGACACCAAAGTGGTGTTTCCAGCCACCATACACCCTGCCCCTCCTACAAGTCCTGTCTGAGCCACACTGAGCCCAGGCAAAGCCTGGTGGAGGATGTAGGCTGTGCACACGGGCTTTTCTGCAACATCCCCAGCAGTGACGCCATCGTGCTGCTTGCTGGGTCCCTCTTTGCTTATTTAAGGCTCTGCCCCTCCGTCCGTGGGCGGCTGCAGTGTCCTGCCCTGGACACTCCCCCCCCCTTGACCCACACCTGCCGAGGCACCCCCAGCTCTGCTTCCCTCTGTGGCTTATCAACCGTTCAGATGTTTTGCCCTTTTTTGCTCAGCCTGTACCCCTTTGCTACCATGTTTCTCTTCTTTTAACCTCATGAGGAGACCACGTTCCTCTTCTGGGCCTCGCCCCACTCCCTGCGTCCCACTGGGCTCTCCACCACTGCCCAATCCTACCGTAGACAAACCTAGGACAAAAGTAGCTACTCCTTACTGATGCCGCATGGGTGTTGTTGAGATAGAGTGGAAAAATAAGTATGAAGGGTTTTACCCAAGAAAGGTGATTCATGGGGTGGACATGGCCATGCTGGTGGGGTGGAGGCGACGAAGATCCTGTCTGTACGAGCTTCTCTGTTTACTCTTTGGTTTGACCCATGAGCGACCCAAGCCACTCTTGGCTTCCTAAGCCGTAGGGATTCTTGTCTTGGAACCCCTCTCCATTTTTCTAAAATGTGCACCTTTAATGCCCAGTAAATGGTATGCTTTGACAGTAAAATAAGAATTCATTCGATTGCTTTTGAATTCTCTGGCCATGAGTAACTCACTTAACTTACCATTGACTGTGGCTTGTCAGCAAATATGGTGCATTCTTGAGAAGTCTCGCGCAGTGAGAAAATCTGCTCTGTACTGTGGGTTTCTGACGAACATTAGATTTAACAATTATTGAGCCAGACATAATGTTACTATTTTTACAGCATACTCAAAGATAGATTTATTAAAGCAAATCCAAAGATGTCTTACTTGTCAAATCAAACTGGAAAAAACTTTGTAAGTCTACTTTGTTTTTGCTTTTTAAAATTTTTTTTTAATTTTTTATTTTTCAATTACAGTTGACATACCATATTATATTAGTTTCAGGTGTATGACATAGTGTTTAGACATTTATATAACTTACAAAGTGATCACCTCAGTAAATCCAGTACCCACCTGACACCAAACATAGTTATTACAATACCATTGACTGTATTCTGTATGTTGTACTTTACAACCCGTGAGTATTTTGTAACTACCAATTTGTAATTCTCAATCCCTTCCCTTTTTTCACCCATTCCCCCAGCTCCCCTCCCACCTAGCAACCATCAGTTTGTTTCTGTATCTGTGAGTTTGTTTCTGTTTTGCTTGTTTATTTTGTTTTTTAGATTCTACATCCTACATATTAGTGAAGTCATATGGTATTTTTCTTTGTCTGTCTGACATATTTCACTTAGCATAATACCCTGTAGGTCCATCCATGTTGTCAGGAATGGTAAGATTTCATTCTTTTGTATGGCTGAGTAATGTTCCACTGTGTGTGTGTGTGTGTGTGTGTGTGTGTGTGTGTGTGACATCTTCTTTAGCCAGTCATCTATTGATGGTCACTTGAGTCTTGCTTTCTTATCCATTCAGCCACTCTATGTCTTTTGAGTGGAGCACTTAATTCATTTACATTTAAAGTAATTATTGATAGGTATGTAGTTATTGCCATTTTGTTATTTGTATTTTCTTCTTCTCCTCTCCCACCTTCCTTTCTTTCTCCCCTCCCCTCCCCCCTCCTTTGACCTCCCTCTCCTCCACCACCTCCTCCTCCTCCATCATCCCTTTAACATTCCTTGTAATACTGGTTTGGTGGTGATGAACTCCTTTAGCTTTTTCTTGACTGGGAAGCTCTTTATCTGTCCTTTGATTCTAAATGATAGCTTTGCTGGGCAGAGTAATCTTGGTTGTAGGTCCTACTTTCCATCCTGTTGAACATTTCCTGCCAATCCCTTCTGGCCTGCAAAGCTTCTGTTGAGAAATCAGCTGACAGCCTTATGGGAGCTCCATTGTAGGTAACTAGTAACTGCTTTTCTCTTGCTGCTTTTAACAGTCTCTCTTTGTCTTTAATCTTTGGCATTTTAATTATGATGTGTCTTGGTGTAGGCCTGTTTGGGTTCATCTTGTTTGGGACTCTCTGTGTTTCCTGGACTTGTATGTTTATTTCCTTAGCCAGGTTAGGAAAGTTTTCCATCATTATTTCTTCAAACAGGTCTTAATCCCTTGCTTTCTCTCTTCTCCTTCTGGTACCCCTATGATGTGAATGTTGGTACATTTGATGTTGTCCCAGAGCACTGTCCCTTAAACTGTCCTCATTTTTTAGATTCTTTTCTCTTTTTGTTGTTGTGATTGGGTGTTTTCTGCTATCTTTTTTTTTCCAAATCACTGATTTGATCCTCTGCTTCATCGAATCTACTGTTGATTCCCTCTAATGTATTCTTTATTTCAGTTATTGTATTCTTCAGTTTTGACTAGTTCTTTTTTATGTTTTCTATCTCTATTTTTGTTTCCTATATCTGTGTTAAACTTCTCACTGAATTCATCTACTCTTCCTGTAAGTTCATTGAACATCCTTATAAAGCATTGTTTTGAACTCGGCATCTGGTAGATTGCTTGTCTCCATTTTGTTTAGTTCTTTTCCTGGAACTTTGTTCTGTTCTTTTATTTGGATGTGTTTCTTTGTCTTCCTATTTTGACTGCCCCCCTGTGTTTGTTTCTATATATTAGATTTAGCTGCTATGTCTCCTGGACTCAGTAGAGTGGCCTTATGTAGTAGGTGTCCTTTGGGTCCTAGTGGTGCAGTCTCCCTGATCACCTGAGCTGGGTGCTTCAGGTGTGTCCATACTGTGGGTTGTGTGTGCCCTCCTGTTGTAGTTGAGCCTTGGTTGCTGTTTGCACGTCAGTGGGAGGGATTGACCCTCAGCCTGATTGCTTGTGAGGACTGGCTATGACTACAGTGGAGGAGCTGCGGTGCAGGGGCTGATGCTATGGACGATAATGTTACATTTGTAAACATTAATTGATTTTTGCATTTTTGGTTTTGTTCTCAGGTTTGGAAGCTGATAAATTTTGTTTACAGATCCCTTATGCCCATAGAGTCTGGAAATGTTCAGAGGCCTCAGCCCCATATCTGAAAGGCTAATGTGTAAAATGGTCTAGTGACTAATGCACATCCATTCCTTGAGCTCTAAGTTTCCAACCATGCATTTGGGTCCCTGATTTTCTAGTTCTCCAGAATCAGGAGAGAGATGAGGCCACTTTTGTCCACTCATTCTCTGTTAACACATGTTTACAAAGGAAGTGGCTGAGGGACAGATTCCTAAGAGGCAATGCCAAGGTTTGAATAAATACTGAGTATTATTTTGGTGTTTAGGAAAGTGTTTATTTTTACAAAATCTGTGGGATTGCTCTCTCTATAGGAGGAGGCTGACAGTGAATATTTATTTTCAAACAATTCTCTGTGTTTATATTGAAGCATATGTTAGACTGATAAATCAAAAATCCATGTTTTTCCCTATCCCCAGGTCAAATGTGGAATTTTTTCAAGTATTAATCCTTTAGTTACAATATATATACTAAAACCATATGGCTTCCTCATACCATTCTTTGTATTTTTTAATGCATATTAATGAAACTTTGGGGGCAACAAAACTTGATTGAGAACAGTTTGAATATGTGGTTCCGAAAAGCAGAGGCTTCCATTGTAATGAACTACAAGCTGTTAATAAATTTCAAATGTGTTGCTAGACACAAAAATGATAATTTTCCAGAACATATTCAGAAAAGGCTGACCTTTCTCACGATGCTATTGTATGGATGAATTCACAAACATATCCATTTCCATGCAGCCAATGTGGAAATGAGGATTTATGAGTTAGAGAATTTATATGGGCAGCTAGTGGAAAGGATTTAGTGAACAACAAATTTCTAATTGATTTTTACATTACATCCATTCCCTGAATAGTTGCCAGTTAAAGTTACTGTAATCATTTTATCACATCTATTGATTCTTACTGATAGTATAATAAAAGGTAATCTTCTTGGTAATAAGCCCGAGGCCGTGCTGTAATTGGAGTTCAGGAAGAAAGACCTGCCTGTTATCCATTTTCAAAGCGTCTAATATCTGTTGGACACATCATAGCTTCTCCTTGTACTCGATATTACTGTCAATATTCACATGCTTCACTCCGTTAGGGAGCCATAAATCATCTTAAAGAATTGTAGCATAGTGGCTAGAATAATGTGCCTGAATTTGTCTCTGAGTTTAATGAAGCATAAAAGCCACATCGAGGTACCCCAGTGGGATCAGGAAAATCCTGATGGTGCTCAGGCAGTTAAATGAGGTCTCCTGGACTAAGTTTCAGCCTCTTCCCCTCCCCAAGGGGCCTTGCAATCGCTCATTGTTACACGCTTTCTTTTGGAAACTCTTCTGAACACAGTTGGCATTGCAATGCAGGGGCAACACATGGATTTCCCTTGCGAGGCATTTGCCTAAATACTGGAAATGGGTGATCTGGTTTTGAAAAAGAGCCAACTTTTTTTTTCTACACTTCCTCATTTTGAGTGGGTTAATTCTGTTCTAGGAAAAGTTTTGACAGAGTTGCTTTCTGAGTGCCAGCAAACTGTTATGTTAGAAATAACGGTGTTTACTTCCATTCTCTATTTTTTTCCATAAACTTTTTAGAAGTTCATTTCCTAAATCTGACTTTTATTATTTTACTTGACCTAGCCAACATAAATGGTATTAAGTCATTATTGCCATCAACATAACCGCACATTCTGCCTCATAAAATAGGAAAAATAAGCCCATCCACCCCCCTGAAAACACCAACTTGACCTGGCTGTCCTTCTAAGGAAGTCAGAACTGGACGGAAGCAACTTGAACTTGGCACTGTAGGAATTCTTTGCATTTTGTAAAGGACTGGGGTCTGTAGACCAGCCCAATATCACCAAAGACCATCGCCTTAAGTCACAGCCCCTTGACACAAGAGTTTGGGATAAGGATACTTGTGCACGTGATTAATTAAGGGCATGTTCTCGGGAGAGAGGGAGTGAGGAAACAGGACAGGGCAGGGAAAACTAAGTAAGTGGAGACCTCAGCTGGATCCTGAGGGGATCTCTGGAGCACGAAAGCATCATGGAGCTGACACCCCCTTGAGGCAAGGAGGTTGGTCATTGGTACCCTTTGTTAGTCCATCTGGCCACGGGCTACCTGAGGTGTGTGATCCAGCTCCCTTCGGCCAAGGGCAGTTCTCTGGAGGACAGGGTGGGCTGTGGGACGAGAGCAGCCAACACCCCCAGCAGCCAAGGGAAGGGTGCACAGGCCTGGTAAAGGGGATCTGGGCGCAGCACCAGCAGCAGCCACTTCTGTCACTGAAGGGAGGACGTCTTTATTGAGAACCTGTTCTCATTTGCCTTGTATGTCCTTTCCCTCCGCATTAGGGAGTGGACAGATCCAGCTTTGGCAGTTTCTCCTGGAGCTCCTTTCAGACAGCTCTAACTCCAACTGCATCACCTGGGAAGGCACCAATGGGGAATTCAAGATGACAGACCCTGATGAGGTGGCCCGGCGTTGGGGGGAACGGAAAAGCAAGCCCAACATGAACTACGATAAACTCAGCCGTGCCCTCCGTTACTACTATGACAAAAACATCATGACCAAGGTCCACGGAAAGCGCTATGCCTACAAGTTTGACTTCCACGGCATCGCCCAGGCCCTCCAGCCCCACCCTCCAGAGTCATCTCTCTACAAGTACCCCTCGGACCTCCCTTACATGGGCTCCTATCACGCCCACCCACAGAAGATGAACTTTGTGGCTCCTCACCCCCCTGCCCTACCTGTGACGTCGTCCAGTTTTTTTGCTGCCCCCAACCCATACTGGAATTCACCAACCGGAGGTATCTACCCTAACACTAGGCTCCCAGCCAGCCATATGCCTTCTCACCTGGGCACTTACTACTAAAGACCGGGAGAGGCCTTTCCCAACAACCTGCAATCACCAATAAATCGCCACAAACTCTATTGGAGAACAGCAGTCAAAAGTGCCTCAAGAGGAATGAAAACTGGGGCTGGGGAGGGAAGCCAAGGAAGAGATCCAAAGACTCTTAGCGGGAGGGAATTACTAAAGTATTACTACAGAAATAAAAGAGGATGCTAAAAATGTAACGTATGTGGACATATAATCTGTGGACCAAGCTTGTAAAAGACATTGTAAGTAGAAGCATGAAGTCATAAGGACAAAGTGCCAAAGAAAGTGGTCTGAAGATGTGTACACACTTTAGAGTAGAGTTTGGGGTTCTGCTAATGCAAACTGGGATTAAACTAAAGCAATACAGATAACACAGTCTTGACCTAACATACCGTTTATAATGTCATTTTAAGGAAAGCTACCTGTATTGAAAAATAGAAACATATCAAAAAAACAAAAACAAAAACAAAAAAAGAAGAAAAGAAAGACTGTGCAACAGACGTTGACATGGAACTCATCAGCACTTGCTGTTTTGGGTGAAATCAGATTCATTCCATTTGGTGGAAAGCTGCCTGCTCTCTCAAACTGCAAAGACGACCCGATGACCCAAAGTTTCTAACCCCTTTGCAGGATTACGGAACTGGGAGCAGCATGGCGGGACTCGGAACGTGAATGGAAAGTGAGCGCGTGGTCGTGGACGGAGGGCGGGAGGAGGTGCGAGAGGAGGAGGTGAGGGCCGGGGAGGAAGCTTCTCAGGCAGCGGAGGCCGGAGTAGGACGACAGTACTGGGACTCTGGAGAACGTGTCATGGAGACTTGAGGTTCGTTATGGTCAGTGTTATACCAAAGCCAGTGTTACGAGGAAGGACACAGCGGAATGGAGGAAGAGGACGTGGTGGGATTCAGACCCGAAAACATGCATCTCTTTTTTGTTTGTTTGTTTGTTTGTCCAAAGAAAATTGTAACTGGAATTGTCTGATATTTAAAAAGAAACATTCAGGACTTCATCATTTTGTGGGGGGCTCTGCTCTCCACAGGGTCAGGTAAGAGACAGCCGTCCTGGCTGTCGCCCTCCGACATCACCTAGGCGTTTGGGTTAGGCGGGCTCCAGTGTTCCTTTCGAGTCGCGAACGCTGTGCGTTTGTCAGAGTGAAGTATACAAGTCAATGTGTTTTTCCCCCCTTTTTATATAATAATTATATAACTTATGCATTTATACACTACGAGTTGATCTCGGCCAGCCAAAGATACACGACCAAAGAGACAATCAATGATATAATGTGGCCTTGAATTTTAACTCTGTATGCTTAATGTTTACAATATGAAGTTATTAGTTTTTAGAGTGCAGAATGTATGTAATAAAATAAGCTTGGCCTAGCATGGCGGATCAGATTTACACAGGAGTCTGCGTTCCCGCTTTTTCAGTGACTAAAGTCGCCTAACAGAGAAACTTGTGCTGCATGCTGTGGGTTTTGTGTTAGGGTGTAATCTGAGTTTGTCCAGGAACTCGGGAAAGTGGGAGCCACGCAAGGAGGGTGTTTGGCCCCTCACAGTGCCGGCCCCTCCGGCTCCTCCTTGCCCCTCTCTCTAATTCCAGAGGTTTCATGCTGGGGTCTCCAGGTTTATGCCCAGGATGGAAGGAGGCCTCTAGGGCTGAGGTTGTCATGGAGACACTCCAGATCTGTACCCGGTCACAGATCGCCCTCACTTCCTGCTGTGGTCACAAAACATGATGAATGGTAAACAAGCCATTGCTCTTAGTGCAAACGGTATTGTCGATGGTGAAGAGAGTGCCACGGATAGCTGCAGTGCCTCACTTTAAAGAGATAAGGGACAGCTTCTAGATTTTCCCTGCCTTCTCTTTCGGAGGCTCTCGCCAGGTAGACTGCGGCCTTAATCGACCCCCACTAGCGTAATCTGGGTGCCGTGGAGTGGGATTTGCCAACCCTGAGCCTGACGTGTTACCAGGCACTGTTTAGTTCTGTGACCCAAAGTCCATGTCCTTTGGCATCTTTTCTGTGTGTCACCCATGCTGCCAGCCGTGGCCAAGGGGACAGCAGTTTGAGCTATGAACAACGCAGGGTGAGAGGGGCAGACCCGAGCAACCTCTCAGCCTCAGTCAGTCTCTGAATTGGCCCGTTTCAGAGCTGTTTGGGGGCTTGTTCTGCACTTTGTAATCCTTTTGCAATGATTCAAGGAAGCTGCCAAACCTCGGTGCTATAGATATTTTGGCAGCGGTCTTTCAAGTCGGTAGGATCCAATCCCCAAAGCTTCAGACCCTCTGCTGTACTTGGGTTGAAAGGAGTCCCACCATCAATCATTTTCCAGCAGTTTGGGAAAGGCCCACAAAGTGCCTCTCTCTCCTTAGGGGGTAAAAATACATTTTTAAAAAACCTAAAAGCTGGCAGCTGGGGTGACCCACACTGTTCTAGTGGAAAAGAGCCGTCAGTTTTATTTTGGAATACGAAGTCAAGGCACACCTACACTCTGCATAAAAATACAAATGCACTCGGGTAATCACTCAGTCCCACTCCTGCAAGGCTGTCTCCTGAGCAAAATAATCAAAACAAGACATGATGGTCATAGTCCGCTCTCCCAGATGTTTTCAGTTAGTCCCCCAACTCCCACCCCATCCAGATTATTAGCAAGTTTTATGACAACATGAGCATAGTGGATAACATAATGCTGAGTCCCCCCAAATAAATCATTCTTAAATTATGTCTTAAAAGAACGTTGACTCCGCTCCTGTTGTAACCTGATGCCAGAGCCCTCTCCAGTTCAGATTCCTGATTCCAGGAGGAGCCTTTGTCTCCCTCTGCCCCTCCCGTCCCTTGTCCCTTGGCTTCCCCAGATGTGCGCTCAAGACCCCCGCAGGGTCTCAGTCCTGCTGGCAGGAGATATGGCCTCTCTTCTGCTTTCAGATGGCCTTTGGGGTCCTCAGTGGAGTCCTGCGTATTTCCACACCTCAGCCGAGACTTCGGTTTTGTTCCCAGTCTGATGCCCTCCACACGTCTCAGAGGGGTTCATGGGGAGGTGACAGCTTTCTGCTCCCCTAAGCCCCTCTCTGCGCTGCTGCAGTGCCTGCCACCTGGGGACCGGGGCCTGGAGGGGGTTGCCTCAGATGGCAGGTGCTGCGCAGAGAGCTGACATTCCGGAGCTGGGAAGGTGATGGCAAATAGGGAAAATGCGGGCCCCCCAGTGGACCTTTCACTGTGGAAAAAGAACAACGTAGCTTTTCAAAAACCTGATTTAATGGGTGTCTCATCACTCCTCCCAAATAGCAGTTCTCAGATGATGAGAGCAAAGCAAACACTGGACTCATCAAAGGGATATCAGGCTCAATTCCTTCTCTTTATCTTAACCTTGGTTTAAAAAAACCTTGTGCAAGTGTTTTCATGTCAAGTGAGAAAAAGGTTGGATCTAGAAATCAATATTAAAAATAACTGGGACCTCCGTATTTATCACAGAGCAGTGGTTCTCTGCGTGTGGTCCCCAGACCGAGCCTGCCAGACCTGAAGCCACAGCTCTGGGGGTGGGCCCCAGCCGTCCGCTCTAGCAAGCCTTCCAGGTGATTCTGACGCCTGCTAAGGCTGAGAGCCACTGCAGTGGAAGAAACAGTGACCTGTGTCCAGCCGTGGAATGTTCAGGGTGAAATCTCAATCCCATAAAGTGATTTCTGTGGCCACATGGAAATCGACCGTGTGGGAAACCAATTTACTCTGGGTCATCCTGAATTACACTCTCAGAGAGCAGCTCTCCTCACTGCAGTTCACTGGTCCCTGTGCGGATTAGTTATCTACTGCAGAGTAACAAATGACCACAAACTCCTCAGCGTGGAGCAACACACATCTATTACCTCACAGTTTTGTGGGGCAGGAGTCCAGGCACAACGTAACTGGGTCCTTGGCTCAGGGTCTCGCCAAGGTGAAATCCGGAAGTCAGCCAGGACTGCGGTCTCACCTGAGGCCGGGGTCCTTTTCCACTGATGGTGGGCAGAAGTTAGTTCCTTGCGATTGTAGGACTGACGTCCCATTTCCTAACTAACTGTCATCCAGGGACCACTCTCCACTTGTAAGAGGCCACCTCAGGTCCTCGTCACATGGCCCTCTCCACAGCAAGGCAGTTTCTCCTTCAAGGCTAGCGGGAGATGTGCACTGTGCATCTCTCTGCCTTCTTTGAAAGGTTTGCCTGAGTAAACCAGGCCCACCCAGGATAATTTTTCTCATTTACTAACCCAAAGTCAACAGATTAGGGCCTTAACTGCATCTGAAGAATTTATTTTGTCATGGAAAATTAATCATGGGTTCATACCCCATCCTATTCACAGATCCTCTTGCACTCCAGTAGAGAGGATTATGTAGGGCGTGTGCACCAGGGGATGGAAATCTTGGGGGCCGTATGAGACTTCTGCTTACACACCGTGGATAAGTATATTTTCTAGGATCCTCTGGCCAATCCAAACTTCTTACACTGCCCACTGCCCAAAAGGCCAGCCATGACCCAGCAGCCCGTGTACCTAGAGCCCTGGGCTCCGTGCCGCCTTCTCTCACTGGCGGGCAGACATCTTTAAACAAGGCTGATGGTCTTCCTCTGACCAATCTGAAAGCCTTTATGTTGAAGATGTAATGGCTCATGCTAACTTTTCAATAATATTTAATGTTCTTTTGATTTTATTTTAAAAAGCAGCCCAAGTTCGTTCTATACAGAAAGAACCATGCGGACTCTTCTGTCTTGTAATTTTCATTTTAAGCTAATTTTATAAAGCAAAACAGCTTCATTCATTTTTGTCATAAACATTCTTTACAAAATATTATTCGGGCAAGGCAAGTCATAAATTACTTGATTATGATTTGTGCCAGCACGTGTTGAATTACAGACATATGCAGGAAGCATGTGAAATGTAAGACCTTTATGAAAAAAAGAAATAGAAGTTCATTTTTCCTGTTTCACAGATACATAGCATGTTCCCCAAAGAAAATAATACAAAATGGTAGCCAGAATTTTGTTTTGAGAGGACTTCATCAAACAGTCTTGGGATTTCCAAGGTCATGACTAGTTGAGTGAGCATGGCCAATTAAAAGATCAACACCCATCTGGAAGGGATGTCCCAGGGACAGACTCCAGGCCTCTGCCCTTGACCTTACTTATTCATACCTTATTCAGCAGGGCGTGGAAAGTACACTGAAGACAACTGCAGATGCTGTGGGCTGAAAGGACAATAGGTAACATGACAAGTTCAGGATCCCAAAGGGCAGCATGAAGGGATGGGCCAAGTTTAACAAACTTACTGGGGCTTGATGATGTTAGGATCTGCTTCATGTTGAAAACACCGGGGAGCTCAACCAAGCAAATGCACGTGTGAGAAGCACTTTGGGGTTTTGGAGGTGGCCACCATGACATGTAGAATATTCAGCATTTAATGAGCTAAGGGGCAGACACTGCGCTGAACACCTCAAATGCATTGTCTCCTTATGCCTTCCAGTCATCCTCATGATACAAATTAAAAATAAAAAGTCCTGACACTCAGATTGAACAGTTTACCTAGCTCACCTAAGGCAAGAGAGTGAACTGTGAGTGTTCCAGTACTGACTCCCAAACGTCTACTCTTAAAGTATTTTCCCTCATATTGACAGGACATGGCATAGGGTGACATGACTACCCAAATGTAGGCTGGGTTTTCTAAAATAGATTGTGAAAGAGGGCTTATTTATTTTGTTTTGAACTGATTCCAACATCAATTCTGCACAGACACTTGCAGGCGGACATAACCAGTTAATGCAAGCCCAGTGGAGAGATGAGGGGATGAGGGAACCTGAGACGGTGCCATGGAGGAATAGCTGAAGCAACTGTCTGGTGTCCCTTCTGGAAGCAGGATTACATTTATGGTCCATCAGTCCAGGACCTGGCAATATTAAGCTATGAGTAAATGTCTTCAACTGTGTGCATGAATGAACAACCACAAAGGTAACTGTTTGGACTCAGCAGGGGCGCCCATTGGCCAAACTGAAGGGAGAACTTTATAGCAGTCAGAGAAGCTCCATGTGGAATAACCAGCCTTTGCCCAGGAGTTCCTGGATGTGGATGGACTCAGGTATGGACCTGTGACTCTTCTCCAGATATTTAGTAGCACTTGGGATAGGTAGACCACTTGGCTCTTAAGGTCTTTTTCAGTTCTATGCAATTTGGGTTCTGCAAAATGATGAAATGTCATATATCTGCACAGGGCAGTTCGGGGACAAGGGTCTGAAATGCATGATGGCTTGGAAGCTCACTCTTGACCAGTATCACTAAGTCCTAAGGGCTGGAGCACATTTGGGAGTTAAGCATTGTAGAGGCACTAGACTCCCTCAAATGTGCTTGTCCTGTGGCATTGGGTCTCCACATGGACTTGAGCCCACTCTACTTAGAGGTTAAAATGCTCAGTACCTGTTTGACACCGCAGGGCCCAGGTGAGTGACAAGAGGCAGCAGGCAGAGGGGCTGCTGATCTTGTCCCACATTTTATCCCTTAGGAAGAAGACCACCCCACTGTAACGCTCTTCCAGAAAAGCACACATCTTGGGAGTTGTTGGTCACAGTCTGCTCAGCATTAGACATGGCTCAGCTAAGAGAGTGCCAGGCTGCCCCAGGGAGCCTCAGCCCAGCCCCAGTGTAACCACTTGCCCCTCCCAGCAGGCATCAGAGTCTGGGAGCCAAGGCTGGCTCTCCACTTACGATGCTAAGGAAGGGGTGGGGGTGGAGGTTAAATATATAGGAAAGAATTTGGGCTAGAAGTTACACAACCATTTGGTAAAGTTTCTCTTAACTAGAAAGCCAACGTATTCCAAGAAGTTGGCAGAAGAGGTTCGGGCAAGGAGTGGCCACATTCTTCAAGAGACGGTGACCCCCAGGCAGAGAACAACCAGAAACAGATCCAGGCAGGGCAAGTCCGGCCTCTTCCTGTGGAGAAGGGCAGGAGGGGTGGGGGTAGAGCAAGCGTCACTGCTGGGAAGGCCCTCCCCATGGAAACATGCGCAGCCGGGAATAATCATTCTGCTCTAACAATAGGACCGGCCTCAGACTGGTCGTTTCAAGACCTCTCCTTAGAAGAAATCCCTGCTGTCATCATATTTTCTAAACCTGAGCTTTCGCAGCTATCTGTGCCTCCCCCTGTTTGCATCCATGAGGCACAGAGCTTTCCAAGGCGGGATTATGCAATGATCACGGGTTTTAAACCAGCACTGTCTGGCTCATGCTCACAGTGAAGCCATGTCATTCCAATTAAGGCAAAAACACCAACAGGGACTCTATATTCATGGAGGACTTTTTCATGGAGGACTGAGCACTTGCTAAGATCCTTTTATCCAAGGCCACATGGCTATTAAGCAGCAGGGACAGGGTTTGAATCGAGTCTGTCTGATTCCAAAGCTTCTATGCCTAGCCACTGTCCCATCCTAGCTCCTAGAGGAAACTGAATTAAGAGGAGGGCTCTTAGGATAGGCAACCATCATAGGATGTGCAAACAAATGATTATTCATATGCTGATGAGTTGCTGGGTAAGGCGGGAAGAAACTGGTAGGAAGAGAAGACAGTTGGAGGGAGGCTGAATTCGAAGTTAGTGTGTGATGTCCAGTGTGTGTAAGTTAGGGAGTGATGGGGGGAATGGTCAGCAAGAGACTGAACTTGGTAGGTGGACTACTTGGCTGTTTCGGTCTTTTTCAGTTCTATGCAATTTGGGTTCCACAAAATGATGAAATATCATATATACATACACGGAAGTTCAGGAAAAAGGTCTGAAATGCATGATGGGTAACACTGCAATGAGATATAATAGAAAAGTGATAATTACTTGGGGGCCTTACAACAAATCCACAGTAGAGATTGCTATGGAAGGACCCTGTCCCTCTAAAGGAGCGTCACATGCACCAAGTAAATGAATTATGCAAAATCCAGCCAAATGCATCCAGGCAAATCAGCTTCAGTTGAATGAATGCTATGTTTTGAGGTCAAGGATTCCTGGAAACTATGTCATCTGATAATTGTCTTGGGAAGTCCCTTGCATTGTGCTTTGATTGTTTACAGCTTGTGAACCCACTAGAATTTTTCCTCTTTTCTGTCTCATTCTTCAACCCAATTCCCACTTTTCTTCCCACTGGGTCAGACTCTATTATAAGAGTGGTTTGAAGAAACAATGTTACCATAATTATTAGAATTCAAGATAAATCAACCAGGAGCAAAAACTGTTGCTTTCATTCATTCAACACGCACTTATGTGGTATCATAGAGAAAACAAAACAAAAGAAATGGAGTACCTTGGGATTTACAAAATCATGTAAGGTCAAATAAGGTGTTCATTCTTGTACACAATGAACCACAGTGTAAGACGTGGAGCTTCTCATGGCATCTGTGTGGACCACATCAGAGGCATGGTCTGTGATATGAAGGGTTGGGGCACCAGAGAGGAAAAAATGGACCCCGCATACATTTTAAAATATAAGCCATTCAAATGATAGGCAGTTTAGGAAAAATATCTCTAGGACTTTTATTTTTTCAAATGACCCCATTTCTTCCTTGGCCAGAGTATGTATTAAAAAATGGCTGGAAAATACCAAAACATTGAGAGCTGATCTGAAGAGTTGAAAATGGGGGTATTGAAAGGATATGTGGGGCTATCTCACCTTGCTATGAGATAAAAGGAAAAGTGATACTAACAATGCAGTTCTCTGGAGGGACCCCATCTATCTTGGAGATAGAAATTCGTTTATTCATTCATTCGAAACAAAGGCCTGATCTACAATAGCAGATATGCAGTGAGTTCCAGGGATTACAAAAGTAAATGGAACACAGGCCCTGCCTTCATGGACCTCAGCGTCTTGTGCAACTCATGTCCCCATTTGAAGATGACAAGCAGAGACTCGAAGAGGGTAGTACACTTCTTCAAGCATGTAGCAAGTACGAAGCAGAGCCTGCACTTGAGCCCAGGATTTTGAAGCTCGCCAGGTCCTCTTTAAACCACTGAATGCTGCCTCCTCAGTGGTACTGCAAGAGCGCAGGCAGCCGTCTGTATATTTGCACAGGCACTGACCTTTGAGTGCAGGGAGGTGTGCCTTTTGTTTGTTTTCTGGTGCTATTACCTGATTTTAAGTCTCAGCATCTCATTCTTCCACCCTTAAGTCCAGGATGGAGTAACTTGAATTGAGCTTTGAATGGTTCTTGAGGGGGAAATTGTTGAGAACAGCATAGAAAAGATGATAAGAAGAGTGCTAAGACAGGAGGGACGTTGCTTCAAAAATGGGAGGAGATTAAGTCTGTGGGATTCCCAAGCAATGGGGACTTACACCATCGTGGGTGTGTAGGCCCTAGGAAGTGACAGGAATTCAGGGGTGCGACTACGTGATGCCCCTTGGGAACTGGAACCCAGCCCTGGGGATTCCAGCCTCTCCAAGGGCTCTGCTTGATACTGAAACAAGAATCTGTAGGGTTTGGTGCAGTGAATGTGCAATAAAAGACCAGAAAGCAATCGTTTCCAGGACCTAAGGATGGAGAGGAACCCACAGTGACGATGAGATTCAAAGTTCTCACCAACTCTTTGTGCAGTAAATTTCATTATGATTTTGACACAAAAAGAATGTGATTTCTGCTCTAGGTTCATATTCTTTCATTCATACACTTATCTCAGTTATTGATGACACAGTGGAGAAAACAAGAAGAGATACAAGAAGATAACTAAGTTGACCTAATGGAGTTAGAGCACTGCTCCCAGCAACTGAAGAGTGTAAATTCTTCTCAAACACATATGGGTCATTTATAAAAATCACCATATGTAAGTATATTAGGCAAATTGCTACACATTTAAAGGATTAAAATCACATAGCAACTTCTCTGACCCAAAGCAATCATGCTAGATGTCAATATAAAAGCAGAAAAATTATAAGAAACATACTAGCATTTCAAAAAAGAAATTCTAATGGAAGCCAAACTTCATGACTTAGAATAACAATACATATGAAAATTTGTGGGATGCAGCTAAAGCAATACATAGAAATTTATAGTCTTAAATGTTTATATTGGAATAAAAAAAGGGATAAAAATTAGTGAACCAAACATCCATTTTTAAAAGTTAGTATAAGAACAGCAAAACAAACAAACGAAAAAGAGAAAGTGGGATATTCTAAACACAGGGCAGAAATTAATGAATTGAAAAACAATCTTAAAATATAGAGAACAACAAAAGTTGGTTCTTTGAAAAAATTAATACTCAAAACAATCTATAGATTCAATGCAATCCCTGTCAAAATATCAGTTGCATTTTTCACAGAACTAGTACAAATAATCATCAAATTTATATGGAACCATAAAAGACCCCAAATAGCCATAGCAATCTTGAGAAAGAAGAACAAAATTGGAGGTATCATGCTACCTGATATCAAACTATACTTCAAGGCTATAGTAAACAAACCAGCACTGTATAAAAATGTCATAAAAACAGACACATAGATCAATGGAACAGAATAGAGAGCCCAGAAATAAACCCATGCCTATATGATGATTTAATCTATGACAAAGAAGGCAAGAATATACAGCGAGGTAAAGACAGTCTATTCAATAAATAGTGTTGGGAAAGCTGGACAGATACATGCAAAAAAATGAAACTGGACCACATTCTTATACTATATATAAGAATAAACTCAAAATCAGCGGTTCTCAACCTGTGGGTCGCGACCACTTTGGGGGTCGAACGACCCTTTCACAGGGGTCAACTAAGACCATCGGAAAACAAAAAGATACTTACATTATGATTCATAACAGTAGCAAAATTACAGTTATAGAGTAGCAACGAAAATAATTTTATGGTTGAGGGTCACCACAACATGAGGAACTGTATTAAGGTGTTGCGGCATTAGGAAGGTTGAGAACCACTGCTCAAAATGGATTAAAGACTTAAATGTAAGACCTGAGGGCTGGCCGTGTGGCGTAGTTGGTTAGAGCATGAGCTCTGAGCGACAGGGTCAATGGTATGGTTCCCACGTGGGCCAGTGAGCTGTGCCCGAGCTGAGCTGCCACTGAGCTACGAACAGGTGGCTGGATGGCTCAGCTGGTTAGAGCACATGTTCCTAAAAACAAGGTTGCTGGCTTGATTCCTGCGTGGGATGGTGAGCTGCGCCCTCCTCCCCAACTAGATTGAAGGCAGCAGCTGGACTTGGAGCTGGGCTTGCGCCCACCACAACTAAGATTGAAGGACAACAACTTGACTTGGAGCTGATGTGTCCTGGAAAAACACAATGTTCTCCTCCCCCAATTCCCCAACATGTTCTCTTCCCCAATTCCTCAATAAAATCTTAAAAAAAAAAAGTAAGACCTGAAACCATAAAGCTACTAGAAGAAAACACAGGCAGTAAACTTTCTGACATTGCTCTTAGTAATAACTTTTCTGACATTATCTCCCTGCGCAAGGGAAACAAACAAACAAAAATAAACAAATGGACTACATCAAACTAAAAGGTTTTTGCACAGCAAAGGAAATCACAAACAAAATGAAAAGACAACCTACTGAATGGGAGAAGATATTTGCCAGTGATATATCTGATAAGGGGTTAATATCCAAAATTTATAAAGAACACATACAACTCAATACCAAAAAACAATTCAATTAAAAAATGGGCAAATGTCCTGAATAGACATTTCTCCAAAGAGGACATACAGATGGCCAATAGACATAAGAAAAGATGCTCTCACTGTCACTAATCATCAGAAAAGTACAAATTAAAACCACAGTGAAGTATCATCTCACCTGTCACAAGGGCTATCATTAATAAATCAACAAAAAACCAGTGCTGGCGAGATTGTGGAGAAAAGGGAACTCTTGTGCACTGTTGGTGGGACTGTAGACTGGTGCAAAATGGAAAACAGTTTAGAGGTTCCTCAAAAAATTAAAAATAGAACTATTTTATGACCCAGCAATTCCACTTCTGGGTATTTAAAAGAAGAAAACCAAAACACCAATTCTAGAAGATAAATGCACCACTACGTTCACTACAGCATTATTTACAATAGCCAAGATATGAAAGCCACCTAAGTGCCCATCAACAGACAATTGGATAAAGATGTACATGTATACAATGGAGCATTACTCATTCATAAAAAAGAATGAATGAAAGCATGAAGTCATAAAAATACCATTTGCAACAACATGGATGGACCTAGAGGGTATTATGCTAAGTGAAATAAGTCAGACAGAGAAAGATAAATACCATATAATCTCACTTATATGTGGAATCTAAAGAACAAAATAAAGGAACAAATGAAACAGAAACAGACTCATAGATACAGAGAACAAACTAGGTTGCCAGAGGGGAGGGGCATTGGGAGGCTGGGTGAAAAAGGTGAAGAGATTAAGAAATACAAATCGGTATTTACAAAATAGTAAAGAGGATGTAAAGTGCAGCATAGGGAATACAGTCAATAATATTGCAACAACTGTGTATGGTGCCAGGTGGGTACTAGACTAATCAGGGGGATCGCTGCATAAATTATATAGATATCTAACCACTATGCTGTACACCTGAAACTAATGTAAAATAATATTGAAAGTCAACTGTAACTGAAAAAACATCTTTTTAAGAAAATATTAATAAAATTGACAAATCTTTGGTGAAACTGGTTTAGAAAGAGAAGACAAATACTATTAAGAATGAAAAGGGGCATAAAACTATGATTGCTGGAGACTTTTAAAACTTAGGAAGTGTTGGAATTTATGGCTATTCATTTGAGAATTAGATTGACAAATTCTTGTAAAAAATAAAACAGACCACATGTGACCCAAGAAGCAATAGAAAGTCTTAGTAGTCTTACAGACCTTAAAGAAATGGAATTAGTAGTCAAAATTCTTCCCACAAAGAAACCTGTAAGTCCTATGACATCATCAGTGAGGTCAACCAAATAAGGTACAAATAGTTCCAAAATTATCCAAAATATTGTGGGGACTATAGAAAGAAGAAATACTCCTCAGTACAGTTTGTAATGCTAAGATAACCTTGATACAAAACAAACAAACAAACAAAAAACGCAAAAAGGCCAATCACAGGTATGTAAGAGGTAAAATATTAGCTAACAGAATTCAGCCACATATAACAAAGAAATGACATTATGACCAACTTGGGTTTATCAAAATAATACAGAGTTGGGGTAATATTGGGAAATCAAGGTGACTCTTACATGAGCACATTAGAAGAGAAAAATATGATTATCTGATAAACACAGAAAATTTATTTAACATAATCAAACATCTCTATATTACTAACTATTAGCAAACTAAGAATAGCACATGAACTTCTTCAACCTGGTAAAGGGTATCTTTAGAAAACTTACAGCAAATGTCACATTTAAAGGTTTAAAACTGAAAGCCCTTTCTTTGATGTCAAGTACAAGACAAAGATGCCTGCTATTACCATTTCTATTCAACATAATTTTGGAGGTTCTAATCAGGACACCAAGACAAGAAAAAACATGTATAAGTATTGGAAAGAAAGAAAGAAAGAAATGTTTTGTTATTCACAGAAAATATGGCTGTGCATATAGAAAACCCAAATTAATCCATAGGCAGATTTTTCAAATTCGTAAGCGTTTTAACAAAATTGTGGGAATAAAAATTCGGTTGCATTTCTCTATACAAACATACACCTTTAGAAAATTAAACTTAAAAATATATCACTTAACATAACATAAAATATGTATTACCTAAGAATAAATCTAATAAAAATATGGAAGATCTCTATGGGAAAAGAATAAAACGTCTTTGAGAGACATCAAAGATCTAAATAAAAAAGAGATAAATTGTATCCATAGACTTAACGATTCAGCATTATAAAAGACTTCTATTATTTGCAAAATAATCTAGTAAATTACTACAATTCCTATGAAAAACTTCCAATAGTTTTTTTTTAATTTTACAAGCTGATTCTAAAATGTATACAGAAGGCCAGATTAGCCAAGACAGTCTTAAAGAAAACACAGCCTATGCTTTGCATTGTTTGTCCTCCCAGATACTAAATCTTATTATAAAGTTATAGTAACTAAGAATTACAGTGTGAGATGGCTCAAGAAGAGACAGACCAATGGACTAGAAGTCCATAAAAAAATCCAAAATAAATGACTAGCTGATGTAATCAGAAGTGATACTGTAGATCAATGCAGAAAGAATGGACTTTTGAATAAATGGAGCTAGAACAATTGGACACCTATGTGGGGAGAGCAGACATTGCACTGCTGCATAATACCACACATAAAACATTGATTACACATGGTTAAGAACTAAAATTTAAAACGCAAAAGTAAAAATACTTAAAAAACACTAGAGAACATCTTGATGACCTCGAGGTGCAAAAGAATGTTTTATTTTTTATTTTTTTAAATTATGTTTTTATTGTTAACATTTTTTTCTTTTATTTTTTATTTTGAAATACACAGTTTTTAGAATTAGTTTCAGCTGTACAACACAGTGCAACAAAAGACTGTTTTAAAACATGACACACAACTTACAAACTATAAAAGAAATATTGACAAAATTGTCTACATTAAAATGAAACTTCTTTTCATTAAAAGATTTTGAGTGAAAAGACAAACTACACACTGAGAGAAGATATTTGTAACCCATCAAACTTGCAAAGCACTAGTATCAGGATGTATAACTATCATAAATCAATAAGGAAAAGACACTAGAAAAAATATTATAATTGAATAGATCACTTCTCAAGAGTGGAACATGGTGGATAATAAATGTATGCACAGTTCTCAAGGTCCTGGTAATCAAGGATATGTAAATTAACACCAGAATGATATCCATTTGACACCCTCCATATTGGCAAACAATAAAAAGTCCAATCGAGGGGCTGGCCAAGTGGCTCAGTTTATTAAGAGTTAGCTTAAGAGCGCGAGCTCTGAGCAACAGGGCCGCCAGTTCGATTCCCACATGGGCCAGTGATGCTGCGCCCAAGCTGACCTGCCACTGAGCTGCCAACAGGTGGCAGGATGGCTCAGTTGGGAGAGCACGTGCTCCTAACAACAAGACTGCCTGTTTGATGGTGGCTACACCCACCCGCAACTAAGACTGAACTCGGCACCTTGAGCTGAGTTGCCACCCAGATGGCTCAGTGGATAGAGCATGCGCTCTTAACAACAAGGCTGCTGGTTCAACTCCCACATGGGATGGTGGCTATGCCCACTGGTAACTAAGATTGTAACACAGCACCTTGAGCTTAGAGGCCACGAGCTGCCAACGGGTAGCCAGGTGGCGACTGGCGCTTTCCACAACGAAGATTTAAGAATAACTTGGCTGGTCCCCTTCCCCAATTCCCCAACACCGTTCCCTTCCCTGAATTCCCCAATTAAAAAAAAATTTCAATTGAGAACAGGATGGTGAGGACATACGACAGAGGGAGCTCTCATGCACTGCTGGTGGTAGTGGAGTTGGTGCAGTCTCCTTGGAAAACAGTTTGGAAGCCTTTGGCATTTGTTGAAGAACAGATAAACTGTATCCCCAAAATCCTGTTAGGAAAATTCCAAAGGAAACTAGGAATCGTCCACAAGTCCACTAGGACACAGAAACCACAATGTCCCTACAAGGTGCTTATAATAATAAAAACTGGAAACAACCCAAACAAACCATCAGCATCAGATTAGATAAGCCAATTTTGGTATATTCATACATAATAAAAACATATACAGCAATGGATGACACTCACAAACCTAATATTGAGCCAAAGAAACAAAGGGCATATACAGTATGGTTTCATTTATTTAGAGTTCCAAAGCAGGCAAAGAAAAACAATATATCGTTTAGAGATTGTGCAATGGTGGTTAAAAAATATAGGAAGAAAAGTGCAGGGCTGATTTTGTCAAAGCAGAGAGAGTGGTCATCTCTCGGGGGTGAGGCGAGCGATGGGGTCAAGGGCGGATGATCAGGCTTTGCAAGGACCTGGCAATGCTCCATTGCCCATCATGGTGATTTCTTTATTTTCTATGTATATTCACTTTACATATGACATAGCTCCCAATGCAAATGTGTTTTAAATATGATAAAGAGAATCAACCCAGACTAACCGACAGCTTCACGCCCCTCGGGAGTGTGCTCCTGTTGGAGCAATGTTTGGCAGCTTTGGGAAATGTGCAAAACCCTGATTGCTCTTTGCAGAGGATGCTCCGTTTCCTCTTGTGAGCTGGCTGTGAGCTCACTTTCGGGACAATGGCTCTCGGTATTCCCCAGAAGGCTTTGCTTCCTCTGCCAAGTGGCCCCTGTTGGTTAGTTATTGTTGATGAATGTCTCTGCAGCATGCTGTCTCTCTCTAGTATGAGTCCCCTGCGATTCTCCTCCTTTTAAGAGATAGAGTTTAACGCTCCACGCTTTGAGTGTAGGCTGGACTCAGTGACTTGTTCCTAATAAATAGAAGTAGTAGATGCAGAAGTGACAGTGTGTGACTTCTGAGATTGGGTGACAAAAGGTGTTGAGACCTTCTTCTTGCCCTCTCTCAGATAACTCGTTCTGGCGAAAGCCAGCGGTCATGTTGTAAAGGCAGGCAAGCAGCCCTCCTCCGGCCCCAGTGACGCCTTCAGATGATCTCATTCTCGATCAACATTTTGACTGAAATCTCATGACAGACCCTGAGCCAGAACCACCCAACCAAGCTGCTTCTAAATTCCTGACCCACAGAAACTGTAAGAAAAATCAGTGTTTGTTATTTAAGCCACTAAGTTTAGGGCAAATTTGTTACACAGCAATAGATAACTCATACATCTTGCTTTCTTGAGACTGCTGCCTATGAGTTCTGCTAAACCTAGTGCACTGCTTTAGACATTAAGAATGGCTAAGCTGATTCAGCCACGGTCGACCTCGGGTCTGCAAGGTGCTCCCTCTGCTTCTGAAATATCATTGGCTGCTGCTTCTCTCATTCTACTGGCAAAGTATATGTTGACTCTCAGGCTTTCTGAGGCTAAAGAATGTTGCTTAAAGAAATACTTGCCCCCAGGTGATAAAGGGGCATTGCAGGACCCTGAAATTCTGGGTTTTGAAGATTGTAATTGAACTAATGTGGGTTTTCAAAGCTCAAAGACATGCACTTGCTGGTTGTTTGACCTTGGGTATAGCATTTAGCCCCTCAGAAGTTCTCTTTCCTTATCTGTTGGACAAATAACAGTCACTCAACAAATGTATGTTACTGAGCATTAAGTTTGTATATAAAAGAAGAAAAACAATGACTTAGTTGAGGTAGAAGTTTGTGTCTCTTTCATGTCAAAATCCAAATGCAGGTGGCGTAGGGCTGGTGTGGCATCCATGATGTCAGAAAATCCAGGATATTTGTAGTTTGTCCATGTGTGTGGTTATTCTAGTCAAAGATAAATGCTCTAACTCCAAAATATTTGTTGAAAAGCAAGAGTTGGACTTGGGCTGTGTATCAGTTAGGGTTCTACCAGGAAACCGGAACCATTAGTAGGGGTGTGTGTGTGTGTGTGTGTGTGTGTGTGTGTGTGTGTGTGTGTATGTGTATGTATGGATGGATGGATAGATGTGTGTGTATATATGTATGTATGGATGTGTGTGTATGTATGCATACGTGTATGGATATATGTGTTTCAAGGAATTGGCTCCTGCAGTTGTGCAATCTGGCTGGGCAAGCCTGAATCCTGGTGGGCAGGCCGGCTGATAGACACTGTAGTCCACAGGCAGAATTTCTTCTTCCTCAGTTTTGCTCTTAACGTCTTTCAACTAACTGGATGAGATCCTTCCAGACTATAAGACCTTGCTAATATTTCTTGAGTGTTTCAGACACCATGACAGGAATGAAGGTGTCAAGGGACTTGAGGCCCCAGGGAGGTTGAAAGCAGCTTTGGTGGAGTTGCCAGGTGGAAATGCAGCAGGGGAGGAAGAGACGGGAGACTTTCCACCTTAGAAGGGTCGCTCTGGTGGTTTGGCAGAGAAGGACCTGGATGGGAGGGAGAACTGGCTGCGGAGTGATGGCGAAGCTCATAGGTCTGCAGGCTGATTAGCTCTCCTGGCGTGCTGGACAGAAGTGGGGCCAGCTGCCCTCCGGCCAGGGCTTGTTGGTGGATGCTCTGGTTAGAATGTTGGGAGATAAAGACGAACTTGAAGGTGGGGAGGTTGACGCAGAGAAAGAAGAAGCGTGAACGAATTTCATGCCTTTTACAACAAAATAACAACCTCTGGTTACAAAACTAGGAGAGGCTGGGTGTGAGGCTGGACCACAATGACCAGCTTGAAGTCAGGTAAGATGAAGCTGCCTCTAGGTCAGCATGGAGAAAGGGGCCCAAGGGGTTGAGGACAAGGAAAGGCTATTTGGTGGGAGAGAACATGAGAACTAATCCACCAGGAGTGAACCTAGCAAGACGCTTCCTGTTGGGAGCCGGCTGCACCTCAGTGTCTGACATAGCCAAGCACACTGCTATTGTGACAAATTCTGAAGCTCTGACTGAGAAACAGATACTGCTTTATGTCTTGGAAAATTTAAATTCCCCTTTGGATGCCCCCAGTAGGATAAAGATCTGACACCCCTTCTTATATTCACTGTTTTATTTACTTTAACCAAATAAGTGAGTTTTAGACATATTACAATAATTCTGTTTTGCTATTAGTTTCTTAGTAATAGACAAGTTATGCACCTTATCATTTTAAGACCCTCTTTACCCAGTAGTGTTTGAAACAATTGCTAACTAGTTATAGTAAACATCCTTTAAGTGCTAAGGCAGAAATTCAGCTTTTGCCATTATAGGTAGAAATTGAAATATAGTTAGGATAAGTTAGTCATTAGTATAGAACGGATCAGGCTGTATCCTGTAACAAAAACATCACGAGAAGGTAAAACTTTGAGCAAAACAACTTCTCAGAAAAATAGATCCCGGGAGAGCACATATAAGAAAAACAACTTCCTAATAGGTAAAAGTTTAACTCTGGAAAAAACAGGTCAATAATATAGTCAGCTGTCCAGTATAAAAAGGACATGCTGTAAAAAATAAACTGAGACACTTCTTCTTGAAAGCGCTCCTGTGTCTCCGCGCACACGTCTTTCTTCTTTTTCCTTGTCGACTGTCTCCACCTGAGGGAACCCCTGGACCTGCGGGAGCTGGTCTCCCGCAGCTTCCATGAAAAGGATGGTGACCAAGGATGTGAGTGATGGGAGGGTAAGGCTCCTAGGTAAGGGAGGACCAGAGTGCTGGGATGCGTCCGGGCAGGCTGGTGAGTCCTTCGGCTGCCAGCTCCTCAGTGCGCCATGAAGCCTCCCTGGCTTCATCTTTGCACACAGGCTCCCTCTCTCTGAAGCACCTCTGCATGTGTCACAGCCTGCTCAGAGCTCACTCGTCCTTCAAGGACCATCGCAGATCTCCATCTCACGCCTTGTAGAGTGCCCCAGGCCCGGCCCTCAGACCCCTTCTCTTTCCACCCCCTCTCTCTGACCCCACATAGCCTCATGACTTTAAACACAACATGTGCTTAGATGCAAAGTGGTGACTCCCAATTGTACCTATGGTTGACGTCTTCCATGGGCTCCAGTCTCGACTTGGATGTCTAATGAGCCTCTCAAACTCAGCATGTCTCCAAACAAAATCCAACTCTTTCTCGTGCCTCCAATTCAAATCTGGTTGGCTCTACCTTAGAGAAAATGTACAAAATCAGCTCACTTCACATCACCTCCACCAATACCTCTGCAGTCCAATGCCTCACCAGGCCCTATATCAGGCAGCTTTGTTGATTTACAAACATCTCCAAATCTCAGAGGCTTTGTGCAGCCACATTCAGTTCTTGTGGCTTTGCTCCATGTGTGGTCTAGTTCCGGGACCTGTGCTGAAGAAGAGCCCTCTACTTCCCCCTATTTGGGGTGTCCATTCTTGTAGAAGAGGGAAAAATAGAAGAGCCAACCAGGCAAACGGAGCCAACTTCTGCTCAGATGTGGCCTCTGTTCATACCCCTTGAGACAAAGCAAGCCGCAGGGTCAAGTGCACAGTCAGCAGGCTGGGGGAGTATACTCTGCATAGAGAGGCAGGCAAGGCCCAGCATGCAAACTCCTGTGACAATGATACAATCTACACTCTCTCCTAACTTCTCCACCTATGTCTACTCTCCTCACCTGGTCCCCAATTCCATTCTCAACTCAGCAGCCAGAAAAGTCCTTTAAAAACCTTCATCCAATCAAATCTCTCTTCTGTTCAAATCCTCCGGTGGTGCCTGGTCCACTTGGAGTAAAATAAAAGCCAAAGAACTCATAGTGACTGACAACAGCCTGCAGAATCTGCGTGATGGCCTCTGACTGCTTCTGAGACTTCATCCCCTACGATCCCCCTTACTCACTGCACTCCAGGCACACTGACCACCTTGTCCATCCTTAAAACCCATTCCTGCCTCAGGGCCTTTGCACTGCTGATCTCTAAGGGCCCTACTCAAATATCACCTCCATTGGGTCCACCCTGCTGAAAACTGCAACCTCACCTGGATACTCTTCATTAGTTCCTCCATCACATCTATCACCACTGTTAGGCTTACACGTTTGTGTGTTTACTGTGTCATCACCAGAAGGAAGTTCATCCAGGATGGGGACTCTGTCTTGTTTAAAGCCACCCCCCAGGACCCAGAATCAGTCTCACAGCACGTCCCAACCTTGGTCTCCACCCTCCTATCCCCATGAGAGTTTGGTTTCTCCAAGGCCTTAACTTTCCCCCTTCACCTTTATTCCCACCCTCCTTTTCTCCTCTCCAGTCACTGTCCTGGTCCATGGCCTGTGCCTGTCGACAGTGACAGGAGGAAGCTGGCTCTGGAGACATTGGGTAAGAAAGTGAGGGTACCGGACAGCTCGGAGAGGTGTCATCATGGCTCCGCTGGCAAAGGTTCTTCGGGCAATGCCGGCTCCTCCCACACGCAGAGACAGGCAAGCTTCCGGGAGGGGCCGTCTCAGCAGTGGGCTGGCTCCACGGCTCCAGATGGGACCGAATCTCAAAATGCAGCCCCAGGAGCTCTGTTGGGAGGGCAAGGGGTGCAGTGGACGCTGCTGGCCTGTGGACTGCTCAGCCTACAGTGATGCCTGGACGGTAGCCCAGGGCCAAGTGCAAATCAACACACATTCAAGACGTGCCACCTCCCTTGCTTTATTCTCTCATTTAATTCATCTGTTCCTTAACTTTTGAATGAGTAACATGTCCTCATGAGGGCCGGCCGAGTGGCTCAGTTGGTTAAGA
>NW_017731596.1:1485016-1506855 GCF_001890085.2 Hipposideros armiger
TCCCAAGCCAGTTCTTAACCATTGCACCACTTGGCTGGCCCGAGTCAGTCTTTTTTTAAATTTTCCGGGTGCATCAGACAGGCAGCCAAGGCTGAAAACTATGAGTGACAGGGGAGGGGCAGGTGAGAGTGCATGGCCAGGAAAAGAATAATTTTGGAGGCATTTTAGGGGGAGAGGAAGAAGAGGTTTGGGACGGCTGCCTGTTGCCAGGGACTTTAGACAGATAAATAGGTAAAGCTTTTGGTTTGGTTTTGTTTTTAGTAAATTTTGCTCTGTTTTGTTATTATGTGGTCCTGCCTCCCTACCTCCGTCCAAGTTTATTAATTAATAAACGTCCACACTGCTTTCCAAGGGCTGTGGATTCAGCTCAGGGCTTCTTGGATATATTGCCGTGTAGCATGGGCCTGAAAGGGGGAGCACTTTTATTCAGGTAAAAGCAACCTGTTCACTTCTCAGATCTCAATTTCAAGGCTATTAGCATTTTCTTTTCTTTTTTTTCATTCTCTTTTTTTTTTGGTGAACGAGGAAGCTGGGGCTCAGAGAGGCTAAGTGGCCTGCCCAAGGTCACACAGCTCAGAAGGACGAGATTTACACCCAGGCCTGAAAGCTGAGGTTTCCTGCCGACTGGGAGCCAAAGTGCTTCTCTGCAGCTGTCGGGACCTGCAGACCTTCGGCACTTTCTGTTTGTCCGTTTCCCTTCATCTTTTCTATATCCTCTCTCTCCCTGGTCTCTTGTGACTTCCCATCAGCTCCCCGCAGGGTAAGTCCTGCCTACCATGAAGCATGCATTGTCGTCACTCGCTTTCTTTTCTCCTCTCTGGGAAAGGCTCTGAGCCTCTAAGTCCTGTTGTCAGCCCCACTTCACCAGCCCTGAGCAAGAAGGTCTCTGCAGCAGCTCCTGATGGGAGGCGTGTGTGACCTGACCCCCAGACCTTCCCCCATCACCCTGATAAGGGCCTGCAGGCGGAGAGTGTGAGGCAAGAGGCCACCGGCTTGTCCCGCTGTTCCCTCTCCCGGGATGGCCCAGGCCTGCATCTTCATGTGAGGTCGGCAGAGAAGGAGACTTTTTTTTTTTTTAACTCGGGGCAGGCTCTTGAGAAGGCAGCTTTGGCCATCAGGGGTCATCAGTTTTAATGCTCCTTCCTCCCTCCAGAACGAGGCAAGAATTGAGGAAACCAGCGAGCTGTGGGCAGGCTCCCCCCATGAGCCTGGGCAGGGCTGGAGAGAGAGCTTGGGGCTGAACCTGTGGGCACACACTTCTCTTTTTGAACGTCTGTGTGGGTATCTGTGCGTGTCCCTGGATGTGTGTCTATGTTTCTGAGTGTGTATGTCTGGGTGTGTATACGTATGTGCCTGTGTGTGGTCCCTGCATGTATGTGTGTGTGTGTGTGTGTGTGTGTGTGTGTGTGTGTGTGTGTGTGTGTGTGTGTGTTTTGTAGGCTGCAATCTTAGCGCTCTAATGGCTCTGAAACATATTTTCAATTCATATCGATGGAGTTGCTCCCATCTTTACTGGAGAAGGCCCCCCCCCGTCTTTACTGGAGAAGCCCCCCCAAAGAAGGCCGGATGTGAAAAGTATTTCTAGAACAAACTGTGTGGGCTCTGAGCCTAAGGAGCCACTGGTTCGGGAGGAATCCAGGCGGCAGGAGACGGAGGGTCTTCACCCTCAAGCGCTGGGACGAATCCCGTCGCTCCACTAGGTGGCGCCGGAGCTGCATGCACTGCGTTGCGGTCAGGGACTCAAGACCCGATTTCCTACCTCATCGTCTGTCTTCTCAATTTCGAAAAATCATTTTTTAAGGCATCACTCATCTCTCTAGAGTAAGTTAGAGGCATTTCCAGTGTGCTGCGGGCAGACCCCGGCCATTAGCGCTCGATATTGAATCTGGCGGGGGGGGGGGCACGAAAGAGAGAGAGAGAGTCCTTTCAGTTCATTTTGATGGGGAGAAGTTTGGAGATTGTCCCCCAGAGAATAGCCAACGTCAGCAGATCTGCTGGCGGTCCTTGGGGGTGGGAACATCCCAGTCAATGAATCCCGAGCCTCCTGCAGATTCTGCCCTGGTTGTGACTTCCAGGACCCAGGCCAGGTCCCCCTTGGGTGCATTAAAATCCCTTCATGCTTGTGGGCTGTGTGTTCTACTGTGTCACAAGATAGAGGTGTCAGGTGCCACTGGAAGAGCCAGAGGCGGTTAGGGTTATCTACAAGGGCTGCGGTCATGTTTCCCAATAAAAACAGAGAGGTGTTTTCCTTTGTGGGTCCTTGACAAGAGCACACAAACGTGCCCCAGTGTTGTTACCAAGCATGAGTCCTCACAAAAGGTGGCATGTTTGTAACTCAGCATCGTTACACACTGTGAAGGGTGGTTTTGTTTTCTCTTTTTCTTGGTCAGATTTCCTTAAGTTTAAAGAACAAATTTACGTGTTTGGTGGTGATGCAACAGGGAGATATTCCTTTGTAGTAAGACATTAAATTCAGAGCCAGAATCCCTATCGGTCACCAATAGCCTGTTTCCCTATATTTGCCTTGTGAGAGACTCATTTCTTATTTCATCTCCTTTTCGGATGGAGCTCATAAAAAGAGGCTCAGACCTAGTAGGGAAAATGTATGCACGTGTGTTCCAAAGGTATGGAATAAACCAAAGAGGAGAGAAGCCTCAGATAGTCAGTTGCCATGAAATTGTCCTATTTTAACATAATATCCTGTCAGTCCGTCATTTGTTAATTCAAAAAAATCATTTATTAAAAGACATGGGGAAGAAAACCGTGAGCTGAGCATGTCGGAAGGGCCAGATGTGTTCACTGTACACATTTTGGGGGTGGGGGTGGGTAGTCACCACCCTCTGGGGCTCACAATTGAGTCAGCCGGTCTAAAAATGAGGCTCGCAGAGCACCTGCCTCGGACGCGCCACACCTGCGTGTTATGGTGTACTTCCCAAGTGGGGCTTGGATGTCATCTGCTTTCTACCGCACACGCTGCAGAAACGCTTGCCTGGAGGGTGATCCCACAAGTCAAGTGCGACTGTATGCCACCATGGTACGTGCTGCCAGAGAGAACAGCCACTGAAAACCAAGACACCTAGCTCGCAACACATCATGAACCTGTTCTCAGAGCGTTAGGTCCTAACTCTTTTAATGGGGCAGCAATAATTCTAGGCAGTTTCTGCAATCAGCCTCGTTTTATGGATGAAGAAACCGAGGCACAGAGAGGTTAGGTAACTTGCCCAAGGTCACACTCCTGGGGGGCTGAGTGGAAGTGGGACCATGCCACAAGCGGTCTGGCAGCTGCGTCCCGGATCTGCTGCTGTGCTCCTCTGCTGCTGCTTACATGGGAGAAGGAAGGCGCTTTGTGTTAAACGATAAACATAAATCCTCTTAGAGAACTCGTTCTTTGAAGATTTGGGCTGAGTTATATTTTTAGAAACTAGGACTGAAACTTGGAGATACCAGTCAAAGACCCAGGGAAACTAAAGAAAAAGAATGGTTTGAATGGAGGAAAGGAGAACAAAGACATGCAAGACCCTTATAAATAAATAGTTAAGAGCGTTTCTCTGGTGAGAAGCCCCGAGGTTCTAATGTGAAACTCCTGTTGAGGGAAGGTGAGGGCCAGCCGAACCTCCCAGGGGCCCGAGTCAATGCCGCCCTCGTCCAGGAGATGGCGCTGGCGTTTCCTAAAAGCCGGCTAGTTGCTGCGTGGCTAGCTCCAGGGCTCCCCCCGTGAAGCCTTTAGGCTCCTGTATTGTTTGTATCGTTGCTTCTAAAGGCGGAAAACCTTGACTGCGCGTCCCCGCCGCCGTCGGGAAAACACCCGACTCCGCTGGTCTTAGCGACACCCGTCGTGGGCCAGAATCAAAGCTTTCTTAGTGGAGGAAGGCCCGCGAGGCCTTGGGCAGCCCAGGCCCCTCTTGCCTGGTACAAGGACAACTATATGCAGGAATTAAGAAAAGGGAACGCATTCCTGGGGAGTAGCTACCAGGGGAACAGTTCCACAAGCTCCTAATCCTCTCAACGACAACCCTGGTGGATCGTGTTATTTTTTTAATCCCCAAAGCACAGGCCAAGCAACCAAGACTCAGAGAGGAAAGTGTTATAAGATAGCTTGCCAAGGTGATCCAGCCCGTGGATGGTGCTGGTGTCTGTGCCAACCCCTTTCCACCACACCCCCTGCCTCACAGGATGGCCTAAGTGTGTCTGCCTGTGCATTGAGCCGCCAGCATGCTCTGATATTACCAAAAAAAAAAAAAACTGAAAAAAAAAACCAGGATAAAGCCCAGGTGCTAATTTGTTTGCTTGGTATTTGCTTTTCTCTTAAAATGTGGAAGCCAATCCAATTAATTGAGGGTTTCAATTAGTTGCGTGCAGGCTAAGTCCAGGGTTTAGTGTACTTCCTGCTCTAAAGTGTTGTGTGATGGATTACCCATAATCCACAGCTTAATATCTCTTACAGGAACAGGGACTAAGGCCTCCCTGTTTAGGAAGAGAAAGGCAAACATAAGAGGTCTTTTATTTCAAGGCTCTTAAGTCCCCCACCCTCAGGTCCTATTTACATCATCAAGACTTACATGTTTTGATGGAAAAAAGACAAGGTGTGTCACATGGCTGGACTGAAGTTAAGAGGCTAGGCCTAGTCATTCTCCCTCCCCTCCCCACCCCTTCTTTCTTGACTCTGGGTGTGAGGACTGTTTACAGCTAGCCGAGGAGGCAGAGGTCAGAGCTTCTCCAATGTTAATGTGCACACAAATAAATCACTTCAGGATCTTGTTAAAGTACAGACTCTGAGTCACAGGCTGGGTGAGCCTGAGATTCTGCATTTCAAGCAAGCTCCCAGAGGCTGATGCTGGGTGATGCTTTGGACAGCAAGGCGTGAGGTCAAGTCCTGGGGAGATGGACTAAGGCAAGTGGAAAGAAGAGACATAGAGGCGGTGGCCATTTTGTTGGGGGTCCCCACACAACAAATGGATGCTGGGGGGGGCAGGAGGTGCCCCCTTTAGGCTGGGCTTCAAATTCCTCCAATCTGAGAGGGTCAGATAACATTCCAGAGGTGAGATTAGGGTTTCACAAAGTCTGCCGCGACAAAGGCAACCCCAGACTGCATCTGAATTTCCAGGGGTAGGTCCTGGGCTGACCCGCCTCTTGACAGTCTGCCCAGGGGACTCTGAGCTAAAGTTTGAGAACCACCATCACCAAGGTCATGTCCAGGTCTGCATTTCTCTTTTCCAAACTAGTCAGGCTGTTTTCCTACAGTGTCTCTGGAGGTGCTGCCACACAGGACATGCGATTCACCCAGCCTCTTCCCCGCACTCCGGAGGAACGCGGGGCCAGGTGAATTAAATCTTGGTCTCGCAGCTGCCAAGCACAGGGTGAGGTTTAAGCCCAGGTGTTTGGATTCCCAGCCTAAAGCACCTTCCCCGTTGCCACCTCCTCTTTCCCCCGACGCACCCCACTTTAGCACCTCACTACTCCCCACCTGGACTTGTGCTCGCATCTGCTCCTCCTGTCTCCAAACCTTGCATTTCTAATCCGTCTCTTTAATCCAGTCTTCATACTGACACTTATGGACGCTGCTGCGTGGCTAGAATGCTCTTCGTACTGCGGGTGCGGTCTTACCCACCCACCATGCTGAAAGCCTAGCCACCAGGCATCCGGCGGGCACACAGCACGTGCTGAGAGGCTGAGGGGGTGAATGAAGTACTGAACGAATGACTGTGCCGAATGAATGACCCATCCTGACCACATAAGCTTCATGATCTCCAGTGACGTAGGCTCTCTCACTGAGCACTGAAGGTAATCAGGCAGAATTTGTGAGTCTGTAACCCAAAATATAAAAGCAAATCTAACATGCCCTCTGTGTATCTTTCCCCAAATAGATAGAGGGTAGCAGCCACACGACACCACAAAGCGTTACCACACAGATACAGCAGAGAGAAAAAATAGTAATTCTGGTGGTCAAACAACTCCAATTATTCTCATTTTAGAACCTTTATTATTATTTATTGGGTTCATTCAGAGCTACAGAAACTGTTCATGTGTTTATACTATGGACCATAACTACCTAAAACCATCTTCAAGGTCAAGTCAAACAGTTTAGACTTTGGCTGACATGAAAGAGAATGACCTTATTCAAAGAGCATGAAAATAAGTCTTTTGAGGTTCACTAGGGGTAGACGTCAGAGACGCGAGCTACGTTCTTCTCTAGGGAGTGCGGGCGACAAGTCAGATGAACGCGAATCTCCTATTTCATTTCGAAGCCTAGCCAGGCTTCAGAAACCAGAACCTTCCCACCTTCCGCTAAGTAACTGAATGCACGCTCAGGCTATGGAATTACCCTGATAACTGACACAGAATGATGTTTTCTTGGCTCCCCCCTTCTCCACGGGTTTTCCACCCTGCCTATGGTCCCCAGCTAATTTGCAAACACTGTTCCCCTTTGCTTCCTGTAACTGTAGCCAGAGACATGCGGGACCGTGAAGAGAGTCATTATTTCCATAACGGTCCACAAGCAATTTTCTTACTTAAACCACATCTCTCTGACCCTCCTCTTAGAAAACAACCCAAACTGAGAATATGTTTTCTTAGCAAACCTCAGTCAAATATCTTGGCTGGCGCGCCATTTTCTTTTAGCAGATTCCAGGAAACAGAGATGCACGGGTGCCTTATGAAGTCCCAGCTTGTGAGGTTCCAGACATGTGAGAGTCCTCCAATCCGGAAAAGGGGTAGCTAGGGGTCAGGTGCATGGTTCTTTTTCACTTTCTTTCCTCTTTACTTTTTCTCCTAGTACACAAAAAATGTATACATTTGTTTATTTTCTCTTAAAAAAATCCAACTATTGTTTTTATAAAACTGTCCTCATGAATTTTTCTCCCTACTTAGGTGCAGATACTGACAATCCTAGGAAACTTCACTCCTTCCTTCTTTCCTTCCTTCCTTCCTTCCTTCCTTCCTTCCCTCCTTCCCTCACTCCCTCCCTCCCTCCCTCCCTTCCTTTCCTCCTTCCGTCCTTTGGATACGATCCCAGTTTTATTTAGTTATTTATTTTCAGAATTAATACCCAAACTAAAGTACCTTTCATATTGTTACCCTTTTAGAGAAGTTATTCAACACCAAAATGTTTATCCCAAGGGGCCATATTTAAAAAATAAAAACAGCTTCCACTTCTGCATCACAATTAATCCTATGGGCAGAGAGGAGGAGGCTTAAAGTACATAGGCTGCTGGAAGGTCCAGACTGGGTGGGCTGCATTTCATTCAACTGTTGCTTCTTTATTCGTTTGGAGGCTCATGTGAAGGGAGGTTTGGAGGGAGGATAGGTTCCAGAGCAAGGGATAGCGTGCTGCTGCTGGAATTGCCCAGGCTTTCATATGGGGCAGTCCCCAGCAGGGGTGTGAGGCTTGGACCAAATTAATATGCATAATATCACATCCTTCATACATGCCTCTAATGTGGTTATACACAGTTAGAGCTACTTGTTTCAAATGCAAACAGCAATAGAATCCTAAAGCACCTCAGCTAAGACACTGTACTCTTATTGGAGCTGTGGACTGTAGGAAGGGGGAGAGACCTGTCTGCAGAAGTCTTCCTCCCCCAGGAAATCCTGTCCCCCAAATCAAGCATGGTTGTACTCCCCAAGGTTTCATCACAGACACTCCCCCCACACCCCCGACACCCCTGACTCCCCAGGGTCTGGGTATCTAGGAATCCCTCTTTCCTTCAAGGCATCAGACTATGAAATCAGGGTCTCAGCTGCCTCATTTCCTGTCCTACTCTCAAGGTGAGAGGTCTCTAGTGTCCTGGGCAGCCATAAAATGTGTGACTCAGTCCATGAAGGGCCACAGCACATGGGAGCCACCACCTTCTGAGACTGGTTGAATTTCGGAGGCCTCAGCAGAGAAAACTCTGAAATGGAGACAAAGCACCACTGTTGCTCTTCCTCAAGGAAAGCCTCGTTGGGGACAGAAGGTGCTGACGTTCCCCCCTGGGAGCCAACGGTGAGGAGAGAGAGGGATTCGTTGCAGAGGAAATTGCTCCATCCATTATTCACGTGAAAAAAATGACCTTTCCGCTCGAGAATCTCTTCAAATAAACTCCTTTCCGTCTGCCCTAACCTCTTGCTCTCACTAAGCAGACTTCATGGGTGGGGCTTCCTTTACAGGAAGTAAATGGCAAACATTGCTGTGGCAGAATAGGGACAAAACATCTGTGTGATGATGACAATCCTGTCTGGGACAACATCTCAGACCTGTCCCCAGAGTTCATGGTCATTATTTTTGCAAGACAGGCTATAGGATTAAAGGAGTAAGAACAGGAGGTAATAGGGGGGGATTCCTATGGTTCCAGGGATCTTGAGCTCGGAAATAAACAATAATCCATGATTATTGATCATCTACTATGATGGCCCCTGGAGGCAATAATTGCTACCATTGCTTGGCTATTGCATGTCAGGCTTTAGGCTTATCTATGTTTTACATATATTATCTCATTGCATTCTCTTAGTAACCATATTTTATAGATAGAAAAATTGAGATTTATAGAAATTAATAAACTCTGCAAGGATGTAATCTCACAACTCATATTGGAATCTGTTATGCACTGAAATGTGCCCCCCCTCTAGACCCCCCTCATTCATATGTTGAAGTCCTAATCCCCCAATGTGACTGTGTAGTATGGCCTTTAAGGAGGTAATTAAGGTTAAATGAGATTCTAAGGGTGGGGTCCTAATCTGATAGGACTGGTGTCCTTATAAGTAGAGGAAGAGACACCATAAACCTTTCTCTCTTCATGGCACATGGAGAAGAGTCATCCATGTGAAGACACACTGAGAAGGCAGTCGTCTACAAGCCAGAAAGAGGTTCCTCACCAGAACCCAACCATAGGCATCTTGATCTGGACTTCCAGCCTCCAGAACCATGTAAATGTACATTTCTGTTGTTTAAGCCACCCAACCATTGATATTCTGTAATAGCAGCATGAGCAGACTAATACAGAATCTGACTCAAAATCTATGCTCTTAACACTCCGTTGTACTTCCCTGTCCCCCCATTGCATACTTCCATGCTTGATGGGGTGATTTGGTGCTGATATCCAGCTGAGGAGAGGCAGAGGACTCGCTTGCCTCCAGAAAGAGGACTTAAGGAAGGTAGTGGCCCCTTCTCCTGCATGCACACTAGCTATATTATGTTAAATAAGTGACTACGACAGATGGATCATAACCAAACAGCAAGAGCTGGAATCTTGTGGGAAGTTAGAACCATGTCTCTTTACAAGAATTGATTACTACCAAATATGTTACTAAAGCACCTCGGTGCTCTGCAGGTCCAAGTGGACTCATGCTGTCCCCTGCCTCCTGTCCCAGCCCCAAAAATGCCCCAGCCTTTGCTCTCGTCCAATGCCTCACATCTCAATGAGTGGCACCCCTGACTTCCACCCCAGCACTGTCCCTGATGCCATCTCCCCCATGTCACTACAACAAATATATAACTGAATTCCTCCTTGTCTTTTAATCTGCTACATATCTTCAAAATGTATTCACTTCTCCCCAGCTCCACTGCTGCCACCCAACTTAGATTACCGAGAAAGCCTCCACCTGGTCTACCCATAGAATAGTTGTGTGTAGTTAAGGGTGTAGCTTTGCAGCCAGTAGCCTGGTTGCAATCCCACTTATTTATTCTCTCTGTGTTTTAGTTTCTTCATAATTAAAATGAGGATCGTACTGGTACCTGATTCATCGGGTGCCTACTTCATTTAAACACTTATAAGTGTGTCAGGCACATAATCAATCAAAGCTAGCCGTCATCTTTATTACCCACTTTGGCCTTCCTCCCACCGGCCCTCCCCTGTGCATCCAGAATAATCGCCTGAATTCTCTACATAAAGCCATTCTATGGCTCCCCATTGCACTTAAGATAAAGATAATCGTCTTGAACTCACCAGCCAGGCATTGCTCCGCGTGGTTCTCACCCCCTCGACAGCTCTGTCCCACGACTCACTCCCACCTTCTCTGGGCGTTGCCCTCACGCTTCCAGGTCCCACGCTCACTGCTCCCCTCAATACAGGGGCTCATTTGCACCTGCATCTCACCAGATTTAGGAATAACCTTCTCTCCCTTCTTTGTCGACACAACTCCTACCCATCACTTATCTCTCAGTTCAAGTGTCACTTCCTTAGGGAGACCTTCCGTGACTCCTCTTACTTAGTTCATTTCCCTGTGGGAGATTTGTATTTGCTTGTGGGTGTTTTTCGTTAATGTCCATGACCTCCTGGTGAGCACCATGCGGGACTGGCGTGATGCCTGGCACGTAACAGGTACTCAACATAACCTATTGGGTGAGAGTCTGATGAGACAGCATGCCCCCCTCTCCCATCAGTTCTAGCCCCTGACTTTCCCTGCAATCACCCTGCCAGCCTGGGAACTGAAGAGCAGGTAGAAACTCTTCCTTTCAGGCGATGGTTTTCAAGCTTTCTCATTGGCTTTCCAAGCTTTGGTTGGAGGGGAGAGAAATGGTCACTAGCAGATGGAGTTTTATGGTTTCCCGTGCACACATCCACATCCATTATCTTTATAGACCCAAACAATGACTTAACTCTCAGATAGGATCGCTATTCTCCCCATTTGCCAATGGGTAGCAGAGGCCCCAAGAGGTCGATTAGTCCAAGATCATACAGCAGTGAGTGACAGAGCTGGGATGAAAACCAGGCCAAAGGAACCTGACTCCTATATCCTTTCCATTGTGCTCAAGGGTCTGGCCACAGCAGAAACCCAGACAAGGAAAGGTGACGACAGTATGAAAGAAGGCAGCTCTGTCCTCTGCTCTTCTCATTCTCCTCTTTGTCTCAGAGAATGCCATCTGTTCTATTTCCTGGTTGTCACAAGTGGGGAACAGACTCTGAGATGGAGTTTAGAGTACAGAGTGTTTATTAAAACATGCCCTTGAGATGGACATCAGTGGAAGGGAGGAGAAGGAACGTGAGAAGAGGGAGGAGTTAAATGGATGCAGGGTGACAGCCTCAGCTGACACTGTATGGAACTTGGGAGCAAAAATGGCCAAATGCTGGGCCTTTATACTCCCTCCTTGATCTATCATGGGCTGTGGGCCACCCTGGTCAGCCATCTTTCTGCAAATGAGGTCATCTGAGAAGGGGCTGATAGCACTCCTGGCAGCTGGGGCAGTACGTCCTCCATTGAGGAGAAATCTGGACTGGGCGTGGTTGTGTCTACTGCACGAGTCCCAGCTTCCTGCCTTCCTGCCTGACTTCTAGCCCCGCCCTTTCTCTTACTTCTTCCCTTATTCAATCACTGATCACGCTGGAAAGAATTTTCCTGAATGAGTCTCTAGTGTTATGTGGCCTGGCGATCCTGGGGTGGCTATGTGTCCCAGTGTGTGAGATTCTTGACCTGTGATACCTGACACTAGGATGACCTAAGAAATTAAAATCAAAGAGTAAAGCAAAAGGAATTTTCCATCCTTTTTCCACGAGAGTTTTTAATTTCCCACCCCACAGTTCCCATTCCTCTAAGGATAATTTTTAGAAAACAGTGATTACATACTGCACGTCCTTGCAAAAGACCCAGCAACAACAGAACCCACATCCCATGGAACTCGCTTCTGTTCGGCACTCCGTCCTTTTCAGATGGCTTGCACGTGTGCTTGATTTCTCCTATTAAGGCAGGCACAACAGATGGCAGCCTCTTCCTGGACCTGAGAAGACAGAGAGGCAGGGACCACGCTCAAGGCCATGGTGCCAACTCATGGCAGAGCCGGGAGGAAAACATGCATCTCTCAACATTCAGATGTTTTCACTCTTCTAGTCTTTATGAAGGTCTATAAAGGGAGATGGTTTAACTTGTGGGCTAATGTCTAGATTCCTTTTATTGTCCAGTTAGATTATTTAGGCTGTAAAAAGAGATAATTTGCTCCCTTTTGGGGTCAGAGGGTCATGAATCTAGTGTTCATCATGTTGTCCCACCAAATCTCAAGGGAGCCAGAAAGGGTAGACACCCCTAGAAGTGAGCAAACAGCTCAGTGGATGTTTATCTAATGTTCTATCATCATAATATTGGGTTGTCAGAAAAGTCATGACTTATTTTTCTACGTTTTTTGTTGCAAAAATGCGTCATGACTTTTCTGACAACCCAATAACAATAATGATGATGATGATGATGATAATTTGCCTCTCTGGAAAGACGGACTCTAGTCTCAATTGAGTGAAGCTTTAAGTTGGTTCTTCTTTTACCCCACTTACTCTCTGCTCTCCTGCACATGTAACCTGAAAAGATGTCTATAAATCTATGCCACAGTCTATGGTTTTCAGATGGTCTGAAGATTATATCCACTGAGCTAGAGCCTGATTTTAATTTTCCACAAGTAGACACAAGCTCACATCAGCTCAGCAACCTGGCAACATCTGGGACTTGGGCTGCTCTCTTTTGTCCCTTTCTTTTCTTTCCTGTCAGCAGACTCCTAATCTCTCTTGGCATCAGGACTCCATCTCCTGCTGTGGGACCCGCACTAGAGGATACCACTCAACCAAAGTGACCCTGGGACGGACTCAGCATAAACATGGTCCCTCGTGAGTCAGGCATCTGGGACAAGTGAAAAAACGCTGGGCGGAAAACCGGAAGTGGGTATTGTTTAAGAGCTGTCACCTGCTCCTTGGGTCTCTCTGTCGCTGGGGCTGGCTGGGCTGTGAAGTGCGTGCCGGGTCCAGAGCCACACAAAGGCCAACATTCTATCAACACTCCACTGCCAAGTAAACACTCGATTCACTTACTTTTTCCTGGCTTTGCTCTACTTGATAACAGAGCAAGTGTTCTGGGGAGAGCGGGTGATGGCAGCATCAGCAGAAATAACTGTTCTAGTCTAAGTTGTGGTAAATTTTGAGCTCGCCAGAGCTTACACTCCCTGCTGAGCCATTTTCATGGATGGAAAAGGGCATTTCTCACCCAACTCAACCACGGCCTTTATCACCACCCCGTGAAGTTGTTGCATTTGACATCTTTGAAGTTGAGGAGGGGACTAGTTGATTATGATGAAGTGGGAAAGACTGAACAGAAGGGTTGTTTCACAGTCCAAGTTAGAGGGACTGTCAGATGTAAGAGGCTAATTCTTTCATCTTCACACAATCCCCACCATTCTCAATCTACTATAATGTCTTGGGGGCATTTATGAGATCAGCATCTTTCGAGAAAATGTGAGGCCAAAAATCTGTAGTTATAAATACGACTATAAATACGCTGGTGACAGTGTGCTGTAGTAGACGGCCTGGATGCTTCATAGAGGCTTCTTAATCATAAACTGCGTTTCTATTTTATGATTGTTTTTGGAACGTGAGACGGTTGAGGTGTCAAAAATGAAAAGGAATTTGAGAAGATGGTTGTGGAGGGGATGTTTACTCCTTGCCAGTTCAGGGACTCCTGGCTGAACCTCTCCATAGATTCCTGATCCCATCTGGAGAGCAACTGGGGAAATAAGATGACAGAAGAGAGCCAACCCCTGTCATACAAGAGGATAAGAGAGAGTAGGGTGATTAATGAGTAAACGTCTTTATAATAGGAGCTGAAGTTTTCTCCGGGGCAGAAGACCTGACAACATCTGCTCTTGGAGATATTCTGAGGCTGGCCTATCAGAAAGTGGGGAGCAAATCAGGGAGAGAAACTTAGAATGAATATAACTTTATCCTTTCATTATCCTAGTATAAATAGGTTCACCTAGCACAGCGGTTCTCAACCTGTGGGTCGCGACCCCTTTGGGGGTTGAATGGCCCTTTCACAGGGGTTGCCTAAGACCATCGAGAAACAAAAAGATATTTACATTACGATTCATAACAGTAGCAAAATTACAGTTATAGAGTAGCAACAAAAATAATTTTATGGTTGGGGGGTCACCACAACATGAGGAACTGTATTAAGGGGTCGCGGCATTAGGAAGGTTGAGAACCGCTGATTAGCAGATGGGGAATTTTCCAATCCTTCTGGTCTACCTGACTATGGTTAGAAGAGAGTCTTCTGTTAGAAACACTGGAGAACAACACAAGTGCATGGGATCAAAGGTCATACAGGTGAGTTTGTGGAGTGATCTTCATATCTTGTTATGGTGGAGCTGAATCATTGCAAAGAAATCTTTGCATGCTCTGAAAAGTTAGAGTGAAAGGGATAATAATCACGTTTCCTGTGTTTGATGGAGTAAAAAGCTCAGTAAATATCCTTTCAAATCAGTGATTATTCATTCCATCAATATTTGTTTAGCACTTAATAGGTGTCAGCAGTGATCTAGGCATTAGGGATAGAATAATGGAAAAGAGAGGGCTGTCCCTACCCTCACTGAGCTAAAGCATTCTTACATGACAGCAGCTAATTGAAGACTTGGCTACCACGGACAATAGCACGCATTTTTCTGGACCTCTACTGGCTTCAAACCTTTGGATGGAGAACATATGAGATCTGAGTATGAGACTTCTCATGCTTAACTAACTGTATAGCCTCAAGGGTCAAGATACATGGGTGTAGGCTTAACATTGGAAAGGTTCATTTAAGCCTCCTGATCTCTCCAAGGCTGAGCCTCTTGACCTTGCTATATTAAGGGAATGGGAACCCTCAATCACTCCAGGGGCACCCCAGTCTTTACCAAGGGTGTGCTTGGAGCAGGAGTGACTGTTGATGACTTCATATCTCTGCCCTTACCTGAGGCTTGTCGCCTTTGGCCCTTGGTCTACACTCTGCCCAGATGTGTCCTCTGGCTGAAGTTCTGATGATCACATGAGGTATTTTTCCGTGGAGGCAAAAACAAGGTTGCTGGTGAGCTGGCAGAGTGGGCTGTTGGCCCACTGCAAGGATGTTGGCTGTGACTCAAAGTTACCAGGAGTGGGCAGGGGAAACCCTCCTTTATGAAAACAGATGAGGGTCCTTGAGGAAGAAGAACAGAGACTTGTAGTGGAGAATCTGCAACTCTGGGCAAAAATAGACCTGGAAGGAAAGCAAAGGCATAACTGCCAGGAACCAGGTCTGCTGGGAACTGCTGGAGAAAGGGCCAGCCAGGAGCACCTGACCAGGAAGCCGGGGATGCGGCCGCCTCCGTGTCTAAGTAGATCTGCAGGCTGGGCATGAAGGTGTGTGCATAGTTACAAGAACTCTGTGTTCTGTATCCCCCCTCAAAGAGGACAAGTTATCTGAAAGCCTTACATGCTCTTCTGAGGATAACAGATCAATGAATTGGAATTTAGGATCTCCCCAGAAAATCTAGAATCCGTGGCTATCATGGTGGAGGGGAGGTAATGCTTCGTCTCCATCTCATGGGGAGGGACATTACTTTCATCTCCTGTTTGCCTTACTCTTTTGTCTTATTTACTAATTTTTTGAAAACATGGGCAGGTGTGAGTGGTATCATTTTTTCCATTGATAGTTATACTTCATATTGTTCACATACATCTTAAAAGAATAATGAAAAAATCTAGCCCTGTGCATATTTGTAAGTTAGCCTCTAAATCAGCGGTTCTCAACCTTCCTAATGCCGCGACCCAATACAGTTCTTCATGTTGTGGTGACCCCCAACCATAAAATTATTTTCGTTGCTACTTTATAACTGTAATTTTGCTACTGTTATGAATTGTAATGTAAATATCTTTTTGTTTTCCAATGGTCTTAGGCGACTCCTGTGCAAGGGTCATTCGACCCCCAAAGGGGTCGTGACCCACAGGTTGAGAACCGCTGCTCTAAATGCTTTCTTCATAAGTTTGAAAATATCTAGTTCTTGGTAGTAAATAAGACAAATATACAATATTCTCAAATTGGAATCAGATGATGATTGATGACAATTGAATAAGTGTTACGTGACTCGATAAAATAGGTTTTAACTATTTTATTGACCAAGACACGCCAACTCTAAAAGGAATCTCATAAAATTTTTATCTGCACATTTCATACAATGTATCTTGAAGAATTCAATAGTTCCACAAAGCATTCTGTTTGCATTTATGAGAACGAGTGGCAATGACCTAAATTGCTTCGGCTCTTTTGTATTCAGAATACCACAGTACACGTGCAAAAGCACTGTTTCTGACAGCAAGCTTCACCACTAACAGAAATGTCCATCAGATGAGGAAAGGCAGGAGGCCCGATATGTATGGGCCTTGTTTAATCATGAAAATGGTGTTTTTGTATGGTGCTGTGGGTGCATTTCAGCTGAGGGCAACGAGACACAGTAGTACTTGAACGAGTAAAGAACACTAATTTTTATAGTGGGAAAAGGACTATTCTGAAGGCAGGCTCACTCTCAGACAAATTTGGACAGATCAATTTGGACAAGGTGATGTCTTAGTGTAGGTACTTTGAAAACAGACTCTGGGAGCTAACTTGTAGAAGTTTATTGGGAGTAGATGTACATCTAAGGGAGTGAGGGAGGCAGAGCTGAGCAGAGGGAGGAACTGACCACAAATGCAGCTACCTCTGGGGTCTGGGTAGATCTACAGGAATGCCACAGCTGGAGTGATTCTTCAGAGTTGACCCAAATTTCGGAAAAGGGGCTGAATATGTGTGTTCCTGCAGAAGCCAGTCGATGGTGACAGTGGCTCTTTGGGAGGAGGTATAAGCTTGAGCAAGGCAGGGCCCATTAAGGGGGTGCAGCTGTAAACTATCAGCAGTTAACACTTCCATCAGCTGGGAGATGAGGAACTCTGTCTCAGGAGGATCTGGGCAGAGCCTTATAGCGTCTGCTAGGGCCTGAATGTTTGGGTCCTGCTGAAATTCATACGTGGAAATCCTAACCCCCAAGGGGGCAAGAATAGGGGGTGGAGACTTTGGGAGGTAATTGGGTCATGAGAGTGGAGCCCGTGTGAGCAGGACGAGTGCCCTTGGAAAAGGGACCCCGGAGAGTGCTCGAGCCCGTTTTCCACCATGTGACCGTACAACAAGAAGTCTTGGCACGCTGCAACCTGGAAGAAGGTCTGAACCTGACTGACCTTGGATTCCCAGCCTCCAGAACTGTGAGAAATCAATATCTGTTGTTCATAAGCCACCAGTCTATGGGATTCTGTTATAGTTGCCCAAACAAACTAAGTATCATTGCAGTCATGACCTCTCCCACTGCTCAGATCTACTCGTGTCTTATAGTAAGTTTTCCCTGTGTGGTGAGAACTTCTCTAGGATTCTGTTTGGCCTTCTTTCCTGGGCAGTTCTATGAGAAGCACTGTTAGAACTACCACTCCCACACCTGCAGTTGGTCTTGAACTGATACGTATCATCCCCCTTATCCTCTGTCCAGTGCAGATCCTTCATCCTCAGCTGCGTCTCTGCTGGTGTAGGCAGATTGCCTGATGAGGTGACCCAGACTCTCACCGCTGAGGAATCTGAGTCTCTGGCTACCATGCCCTTGGAAGGCTATGGCTGCCTCACGTTCACACTGATGATCATTTTAAACTGGGCACAGGAGCACCTAAGGATGCCTTAGTTCCTGTGCCCGTGGTGGAGCAGCAGCAGTAACACATCGTGAAGATCAGGTCCCTTAGCACTGACGGTACGGCAGCCCTTTTCCTTGCCTGCTGGTCCCGTGGCACAAGGAGCCTGAAGTTACTGGATGGCAGCCACAGACCACATTTCCAGGACACTCAATGTGTCCTCTAGCTTCCCACTCTGGGAACTAGGACATCTAGACCCAGAAATCCAAAAACTATAGGGACATGAAGCACAAATTCCTTAAGTGGTCCTTAGTGGTGACAAAGAGCAGGACCAATTCTACTTTCAACCTTTGGTTCCCAGGTCCAAATATGGCACCTATTTTGGATCTAGCACCATAGAGTGGCCGTTATTCAGGGAGTGTCACATCCTGCCTGGTGGCACACTGTTCACACAGCACAGCATCTGTAAGCTCATGCCTCGGCTGCAGTTTTAGGAGCCCCTTCCACTGTCTTTCAGGCCAGTGGTTTCTGGGTGGGTGCTGCCTTTGTTTTCTCAAACAGTCCCTGTTTGTGGATCAAACTCACATAGTAGGGCTGGCTGGGGCCCTGCGGGCAGGAAAGGCAAATCCATACTTACAACATATGTCTATTACTGAAAAAATACATTATTTCCTCTTCCCAGATGGAAAGGGTTCAATGGAATTAATGGTCACCAAGTGGCTGGCTGGTTACTTCACGGAGTGATCAATCTGAGGGATTATCGTTGGTCCCTGTTACTGACAGGTTGGACATTCAGTAGAAGTAGGAACTCGGTCAGCCTTGGGGAGTAGAACCCCTGCTGTTGGGCCCAGCCCTGCCTTTCTTTTTTGCCACCACAGCCACTCCGTCCTTGGGCCCATTGTGCCAGAATTGAGGTGCTTGGTGATTAGCTGGATGAGTTGCTCTGTATATTTGTGCCTAAGTGCTTGGTTGGATCGAATTATGCCCCCTAGAAAGTCATATGCTGAAGCTGTAACCCTCAATTTAACTGTCTTTGAAGATAGGTAATTAAAGTTAAATAAGGTCATATGGGCGGGCCCCTAACCCAATAGGACTGGTGTCCTTATAAGAAGAGGAAGAGACACCAGGGATATGCATGCACAGAGAAAAGGCCTTCTGAGGACAGAGTGAAAAGACAGCCATCTGCCAGCCACAGAGAGAGGCCTCAGGGGAAACCAAACCCATTGGCACCCTGATCTTGGACTTTCAGCCTCCAGAGCTGTGAGAAAATAAACTTCTGTGGTTTAAGCCCCCAGTCTGTGGTACTTTGTGATGACGTCCCAACCTGACCCGTACAGGGCCTCTTGCATGGTAGCTACTTTCGGGAGGACACTACCATGCCCTACAAATATCCTCACACGTCACACCCACATGTGTCAATCTACACACCTTATCTCCAGGCCTTGTCATCTTCTGCTCTTTCAATCTTTTTTTATTTTTCTCCTTGACCAGCAGTAGGCCGTTCCTCACTGCCCACAACCCTGTATATACTCTAACCATGTCTTCTGTAGCAAGTGGATGACCAGGCGCAGCACCCAGAGCTCCACCCACCAGGAGGTTCCCCCTCACCACTGTCTTTCAGAGCCACCCCTGAGTGGGGGTGCCGTGCAGTAGCAGATGCTCCAGGGACTGGGCAGCTTCTGTGACAGAGGAAGGTGGGATGTGGGGGAGGGGACAGGGAAGGCCCAGCTGCAGGAGACCCGATCCTCACCTCCATGGAGCCACAAGAAACCTCGGGCCCGAAGCTGTCAGCCTTCTCACCTCCAGGCTTAATGTGAACTTTCTCCATTTTTAAAACACTTTAAGAAAACACAGGCCTGCCACAGTCGAAGGAGAACAAAGGGCCTCAATGGATCCCTTTATTTCTAGGGACCCATGAATGGCTCTAGATTTCTGGGGATCTTCAAAAGACACAGGGATCTGTGTTTTCCCTGGGGAGGGTCTCCATAGGCTACGTCAGTGTTCTGACAGCCCCCAAATGTTAGGAGTCTCACTGCCTCACAGTGAAGTGTTGGTTGTTTTGTTTGTTTTGTTCTGTTTTGTTTGTTTACTTTTCCCAGGACGGCTTCTTAGACCTATGTGCAAATATCTCCTGGAAATTTTGCCTTCTAGTTGGTTTTCCCTTATGTGTATGTTACTTAAGCTCAATTCTGGCTGCTTGTGGTTTTCCTAAGGGTGGGCCAGAGAAGATTCTAGAATAGTCAGTGAGGTTAATGCCTTACATCTGTTCTCTCAAACTGGGCATTTTTACCCTCAGGGCACATGGCCCTGCACCCGAGGTGACATAAAGCTATAACAAATCTATAGGCACAACTTCTTGGGGCATCCATTTTTTTGAGATTTGGGGCAATTGCTAATTTTACATTGAATATAGAATAGACATGGGTATATTATAGAGTGGGATGTAAAATTCTCATGAATTGTTAAGATACATACAAGACTTCAAAGACATTCCATGCTATTGAGTTGTCGGAAAAGTCATAACGCATGTTTGCAACAGATGGCACTAGTTCACTTTTGGAAGTACTAGAGTCATTCACATCTATGTTATTGCTATGTCATTTGACAGCTGACAGTTCTAGCTTCATTCTAAATAAAAATTGAACAATTTGGTTGAGTTTTGGAGATTTTACAACAAGTTAAAGATGGAAGACCAAACTGCATTTTTGCCATATTTTACTGTTTTACTTCCATAAAGGGAAGAATACACATCAAGCTTGTGAAAAGTTGCATAAAATTTACAGTGACAATGCTCTACAAGAACGTCAATGCCAACGATGGTTCACAAAATTCTGTGCTGGTGATTTTGATCTCAACGACGCTCCTCGGTCAGGGAGGCCCACCAAGGTTGATGACAACAAAATAAAGGCATTGATCGAGTCAAACCCATGTTACACAACATGAGAGATTGCAGAAACATTGAACATCCATCATTCAAGTGTTCATGACCACCTGAAGAAGCTGGGATACGTAAGCAAGCTTGATATTTGGGTTCCACATGAACTCAAAGAAGTTCATTTGATGGTGTGCATAAACATCTGCAATATGATCATTAAATATGAGGAAAACGATCCTTTTTTGAAGTGACTGATAACTGGTGATGAGAAGTGGATTATTTACAACAATGTGGTGCGCAAATGGTCTTGGTCCCGACGTGATGATTCGCCTCAAATGACATTGAAAGCAGATATTCATCAGAGGAAGGTTATGCTCTCAGTGTGGTGGGATTTTAAAGGTGTCATGTTTTTCGAGCTCCTAACAAGGAACCAAACAATCAATTCAAATGTGTACTGTCAGCAACTGGAATGAATGAATCCAGTTTGAATGAATCCATCATCCAGAAACGTCCAGAGCTTGTTAATTGTAAAGGAGTTGTGTTCCATTGTGACAACGCGAGACCACGCACAAGTTTGATCACCCCTCAAAAATTACTGGAGCTTGGATGGGATGTGTTGCCACACCCACCATACTCGCCAGACCTTGCGCTGTCAGACTTCCACTTGTTTTGCTCTCTTCAAAACTCCTTGCGTGGTATAACATTAAATTCAGATGAGGCTGTAAATCGGCTCCTTGTTCAATTTTTCACAAATAAAGAGAGGAATGAACAAGGAATTATGAAGCTCACTGAAAGACGGCAAAAGGTTATGGAACAAAACGGGCAGTATATCATTGATTGATCTTTGTTCTTTATATAAATAAATGACCTTTGAAAAACAGACAAAATACGTCATGACTTTTCTGATAACCCAATAGTTGTGGGGCTGCGCTTGGCTTCCCCTCCAGATCCTGGGTGCCTATCCACCCTCCTTTGCAACTGGAGGTACTCAGCAGAAAATTCTGAGAAATGCTTCCCTACATACACCAAGAGCCTGCAAAACTTTGCCAACTCTCAGTGGTCCATAGTATGCTCAAGTCACAGAGAGCTGGGCTTAGGACAAGACAGGCATTTGAGACTCTGTGGGGATTTAGTTCAAAGTTGGGTACAGATGTTCACAGATTCCAGGACTCCTGGAGCCACCTAGGGCCTTCTGGTGGGACATTGGTCTTCAGAATGGTCTATGTGATGTGGAAGACCACACCAGGTGGACCCCTGGTACGGACTTCCCCTGAAGCTGAGGTGAAGTCTGGGCCTGGCATCCCTGTCTGCCTGGCATCTGCCCAGTGGCCTTTAGCACAGGATGGGCACATGAGTTGGGCTCTCACATTTGGCATTTGTTATCCCAGCCAAGTCCTGAGCTAAATAAAGCATGTCTTGTGCTAAACACATCATCTAAAATACACTCTCAATTACGTACAGAAAACTCAACCCTAGGAGAACATACTGCATAAGCTTTACACACGTGGCTATCTCTAAGCATTGGACTATATGACTGGGCGTGGTCTGCCAAGTGCATTTAAAGCTCCAGGGCCGCGGAAAACTGG